>NW_027258644.1:0-61948 GCF_045791955.1 Oncorhynchus clarkii lewisi | reverse complement strand
TCTCAGGATCAGTTTGTGTCTCTATCGGTCTCATATCGTCATCTTGGTCAATCCATTGGCCTCTCGTTTTGTCTCGTTTCATCAGTCTGTCTGTTTAAATCCATGTATCTCTCTATGGCAATGCAACAAGTCCTTAACAGACAAGAGGACCGACGTAAATAAGTGCAGTCAGATGCAGGAGTCTCTTTCTACTTCAAACTCTGTGAGGTTTCCATTGCCGTCCTCTTGTATTAATGAACCAGTCTCAGGGCTGAATCTCGGACTGTGGTGTGAAAAAGTCGTACTCTTTTCACACCGCTGTGCCGACCCGAAACAAACTGTCCTGGCTTTGATATTTTCTTATCTTTTCACATGGTCTTTTTTAGCTTTAGGTTCCAGGCAGCAACTCGAGTAGATCTGTGTTGAGTAAACATGGGCCAACCAGGCCAATCTCACTACGTCATGGCTTGGTTCAATCAGGGCTGCATCTCGTACTATGGACATGTAAGGATGTAGAGATGAAATTTCCATGTGTTCCTCGAGCGTTACAACAATAACTTTTAAACGTTGACATTAGTCCTGGGGGGGGGGGGGGGTGGCTTTGACAGATGCATTGAATGATGACTTTGAGTTCACTGTCAGATCTGCATCTCGTATTGTCCCTCAGTGGCGATGAAGAAGTCATTGAGAGTTTCCTGCAGGTGTTCGAAGGTGGGCCGTTCCTCTGGTCTCTCCTTCCAGCAGGTCATCATGAGGTCATATAGTTCCTCAGGACAACCCTCCGGACAGGGCATCCTGTAACACCTGTCCAGGTTACGAATCACATCAGGGTTCGTAATACCTGGGGAGGGAGAGAGAGAGGGAGGGAGGGAGAGAGGGAGGGAGAGGGGAATGGAGGGATGGAGGGGCGGAGGGAGGGAGGGAGGGAGGGAGGGAGAAGAGAGAGGGAGGAAGGGAGAGAGGGAGGGAGGGATGGAGGGAGGGGGGAGGGGTGGAGAGAGGGAGGGAGGGAGGGAGGGAGGGAGGGAGGGAGGGAGGGAGGGAGGGAGGGAGGGAGGGAGGGAGGGAGGGAGGGAGGGAGGGGGTGTTAAGAGAGAGAAAGGATATTCCTGGTGCCCAGGTCTGGTCTAGTGGTGTTGCTGATGACTGTCTGTTTGGAGCCCTGTCTCAGCCACTGCTGTCTGTGGTTTGGGCCCTGTCTCAGCCATTCCTGTCTGTGGTTTGGAGCCCTGTCTCAGCCACTCCTGTCTGTGGTTGAAGCCCTGTCTCAGCCACTCCTGTCTGTGGTTTGGGCCCTGTCTCAGCCATTCCTGTCTGTGGTTTGGGCCCTGTCTCAGCCATTCCTGTCTGTGGTTTGGGCCCTGTCTCAGCCACTACTGTCTGTGGTTTGGGCCCTGTCTCAGCCATTCCTGTCTGTGGTTTGGGCCCTGTCTCAGCCATTCCTGTCTGTGGTTTGGGCCCTGTCTCAGCCACTCCTGTCTGTGGTTTGGGCCCTGTCTCAGCCACTACTGTCTGTGGTTTGGGCCCTGTCTCAGCCACTCCTGTCTGTGGTTTGGGCCCTGTCTCAGCCATTCCTGTCTGTGGTTTGGGCCCTGTCTCAGCCATTCCTGTCTGTGGTTTGGGCCCTGTCTCAGCCATTCCTGTCTGTGGTTTGGGCCCTGTCTCAGCCACTCCTGTCTGTGGTTTGGCCCTGTCTCAGCCACTCCTGTCTGTGGTTTGGGCCCTGTCTCAGCCATTCCTGTCTGTGGTTTGGGCCCTGTCTCAGCCATTCCTGTCTGTGGTTTGGGCCCTGTCTCAGCCATTCCTGTCTGTGCTTTTACCTGGATAGGGTATTCTTCCATAGGTAACTATCTCAGTCAGCAGGATGCCGAAAGACCAGACGTCTGACTTTATACTGAACGTTCCAAAGTTGATGGCCTCCGGAGCTGTCCACTTAATGGGAAACTTAGCACCTGGTGTGAGAAAGAGGGAGGGAGAGAAAGAGAGAAATGACGATCCATAACATGTGATCCATAACATGCATAGGTGTTACACGTTGTACAACCCATATTCATGTGTTTATTTATTTTCCCTTTTGTACTTTAACTATCTGCACATCGTTACAACACTGTATATATATAATATGACTTTTGTAATGTTTCTATTCCTTTGGAACTTCTGTCAGTGTAATGTTTACTGTTCATTTTATATTGTTTATTTCACTTTTGTTTATTATCTATTTCACTTGCTTTGGCAATGTTAACATGATTTTCCCCATGCCAATAAAGCCTTTTGAATTGAAGAGAGAGAGAGAGAGAGAGAGAGAGAGAGAGAGAGAGAGAAAGAGAGAGAGACAGAGAGAGAGAGAGAGAGAGAGGGAGAGAGAGAGAGACAGAGGGGGAGGGAGAGAGGGGGAGAGAGAGAGAGAGAGAGAGAGAGAGACAGAGAGAGAGAGAGACAGAGAGAGAGAGAGAGAGAGAGAGAGAGAGAGAGAGAGAGAGAGAGAGAGAGAGAGAGAGAGACAGAGAGACAGAGAGACAGAGAGAGAGAGAGAGAGAGAGAGACAGAGAGACAGAGAGAGAGAGGGGGGGAGAGAGGGAGAGAGAGAGAGAGAGAGAGAGAGAGAGAGAGACAGAGAGAGAGAGAGAGAGAGGGGGAGGGAGAGAGGGAGAGAGAGAGAGACAGAGAGAGAGAGAGAGAGAGAGAGATAGAGAGAAAGAGAGCCATAATGTTACATTCTCACTGAGAAAAAAGATACTTATCTAGAACGGAACCACAGATAAATGTCATAGCAACGGCAATTAATTTAGTTTCGAGATAAGCAAAGGGGTCCATTACAAAGCAGGAGAGATTAGATAGCCAGCTAACTTGCCTAAATATTGTGAAATAACTTTTTTATTTTGGGTGAAATATAAACTTGAAATGGGTATGGTCTAATTGAGTCAACAACCAAAAACACATATCTAATTCTAGATGTCTTAATGAATCAGAACAGCGATAGTTATATCTGGTTGCTCATTGATGTCAGCTGAATATCTCATCCTGAGTATAACCTCTCTGTTCTCACTAGCTCTCAAAAGTCACAATCAGCAACAATCAGTTAACAGTCAGACACGTTGGGGTATTTGCACATATGTAGTTATATTTTTCTCCTTTTCTGTAACTTTTATCTAAACCAGAATGGACAAACCTCACAGGTAATGACCTACGCTATCATCTAAGGCCTGGATTCAATCTGATCGCGTCTTATTGTCAATGTTTTAAAGGCAATGTTCCTGCTTTCACGGACAATGCAGTCACGGATAAATGCTGTCACGGACCACGCAGTCACGGGTAAATGCTGTCACGTATAACGCAGTGAAGGACCACGCAGTCACGGGTAAATGCTGTCACGTACAACGCAGTGAAGGACCACGCATTCACGGGTAAATGCTGTCACAGACAACGCAGTCACAGATAAATGCTGTCACGGACAACGCAGTCACAGTTAAATGCTGTCACGGACAACGCAGTGAAGGACAACGCAGTCACAGATAAATGCTGTCACGGACAACGCAGTGAAGGACAACGCAGACACAGATAAATGCTGTCACAGACAACGCAGACACAGATAAATGCTGTCACGGACTACGCAGACACAGATAAATGCTGTCACGGACAACGCAGTGAAGGACAACGCAGTCACAGATAAATGCTGTCATGGACTACGCTGTGAAGGACAAGGCAGTCACAGATAAATGCTGTCACGGACAACGCAGTGAAGGACAAGGCAGACACAGATAAATGCTGTCACGGACAACGCAGTGAAGGACAACGCAGACACAGATAAATGCTGTCACGGACTACGCAGTCACGGATAAATGCTGTCACGGACTACGCACTCACAGATAAATGCTGTCACAGACAACTCACTCATGGTAAATGCTGAACATATGTCGGCCTTAACCGAAAATGTTCTTAAATGGCACATTGTTGACAAAGTGCAATTGGATTGAATCCCAGCCATTTTTATCAACTAAGATATCAACTGTCCACCACTATACATGTTACTGTCCACCACTATACATGTTACTGTCCACCACTACACGTTACTGTCCACCACTAGACTATACATGTTACTGTCCACCACTATACATGTTACTGTCCACCACTAGACTAAACATGTTACTGTCCACCACTAAACATGTTACTGTCCACCACTAGACATGTTACTGTCCACCACTATACATGTTACTGTCCACCACTATACATGGTACTGTCCACCACTAGACTATACATGTTACTGTCCACCACTATACATGTTACTGTCCACCACTAGACATGTTACTGTCCACCACTAAACATGTTACTGTCCACCACTAGACATGTTACTGTCCACCACTATACATGTTACTGCCCACCACTATACATGTTACTGTCCACCACTAGACTATACATGTTACTGTCCACCACTAGACATGTTACTGTCCACCACTATACATGTTACTGTCCACCACTATACATGTTACTGTCCACCACTAAACATGTTACTGTCCACCACTAGACTATACATGTTATTGTCCACCACTATACATGTTACTGTCCACCACTAAACATGTTACTGTCCACCACTAAACATGTTACTGTCCACCACTAGACATGTTACTGTCCACCACTATACATGTTACTGTCCACCACTATACATGTTACTGTCCACCACTAGACTATACATGTTACTGTCCACCACTAGACATGTTACTGTCCGCCACTATACATGTTACTGTCCACCACTATACATGTTACTGTCCACCACTAGACTATACATGTTACTGTCCACCACTAGACTATACATGTTACTGTCCACCACTAGACATGTTACTGTCCACCACTAAACATGTTACTGTCCACCACTAGACATGTTACTGTCCACCACTATACATGTTACTGTCCACCACTATACATGTTACTGTCCACCACTAGACTATACATGTTACTGTCCACCACTAGACATGTTACTGTCCACCACTAAACATGTTACTGTCCACCACTAGACATGTTACTGTCCACCACTATACATGTTACTGTCCACCACTAAACATGTTACTGTCCACCACTAGACATGTTACTGTCCACCACTATACATGTTACTGTCCACCACTATACATGTTACTGTCCACCACTAGACATGTTACTGTCCACCACTATACATGTTACTGTCCACCACTATACATGTTACTGTCCACCACTAGACTATACATGTTACTGTCCACCACTAGACATGTTACTGTCCACCACTAGACATGTTACTGTCCACCAATATACATGTTACTGTCCACCACTAAACATGTTACTGTCCACCACTAGACATGTTACTGTCCACCACTAGACATGTTACTGTCCACCACTATACATGTTACTGTCCACCACTAGACATGTTACTGTCCACCACTATACATGTTACTGCCCACCACTATACATGTTACTGTCCACCACTAGACTATACATGTTACTGTCCACCACTAGACATGTTACTGTCCACCACTAATCATGTTACTGTCCACCACTAAACATGTTACTGTCCACCACTAGACATGTTACTGTCCACCACTATACATGTTACTGTCCACCACTAGACATGTTACTGTCCACCAATATACATGTTACTGTCCACCACTAAACATGTTACTGTCCACCACTATACATGTTGCTGTCCACCACTATACATGTTACTGTCCACCACTAGACTATACATGTTACTGTCCACCACTATACATGTTACTGCCCACCACTATACATGTTACTGCCCACCACTATACATGTTACTGTCCACCACTAGACTATACATGTTACTGTCCACCACTAGACATGTTACTGTCCACCACTAATCATGTTACTGTCCACCACTAAACATGTTACTGTCCACCACTAGACATGTTACTGTCCACCACTATACATGTTACTGTCCACCACTAGACATGTTACTGTCCACCAATATACATGTTACTGTCCACCACTAAACATGTTACTGTCCACCACTATACATGTTGCTGTCCACCACTATACATGATACTGTCCACCACTAGACTATACATGTTACTGTCCACCACTATACATGTTACTGCCCACCACTATACATGTTACTGTCCACCACTACACATGTTACTGTCCACCACTAGACTATACATGTTACTGTCCACCACTAGACTATACATGTTATTGCCCACCACTATACATGTAACTGCCCACCACTATACATGTTACTGTCCACCACTATACATGTTACTGTCCACCACTAGACTATACATGTTACTGTCCACCACTATACATGTTACTGTCCACCACTAGACATGTTACTGTCCAACTCTAAACATGTTACTGTCCACCACTAAACATGTTACTGTCCACCACTATACATGTTACTGTCCACCACTATACATGTTACTGTCCACCACTATACATGTTACTGTCCACCACTAGACTATAGATGTTACTGTCCACCTCTAGACATGTTACTGTCCACCACTAGACATGTTACTGTCCATCACTAGACATGTTACTGTCCACCACTAAACATGTTACTGACCACCACTAGACATGTTACTGTCCACCACTATACATGTTACTGCCCACCACTATACATGTTACTGTCCACCACTATACATGTTGCTGTCCACCACTATACATGTTACTGTCCACCACTATACATGTTACTGTCCACCACTAGACTATACATGTTACTGTCCACCACTATACATGTTACTGTCCACCACTATACATGTTACTGTCCACCACTAAACATGTTACTGTCCACCACTAGACTATACATGTTACTGTCCACCACTATACATGTTACTGTCCACCACTAAACATGTTCCTGTCCACCACTAAACATGTTACTGTCCACCACTAGACATGTTACTGTCCACCACTATACATGTTACTGTCCACCACTAGACTATACATGTTACTGTCCACCAATTGACATGCTACTGTCCACCACTATACATGTTACTGTCCACCACTAGACTATACATGTTACTGTCCACCACTAGACATGTTACTGTCCACCACTATACATGTTACTGTCCACCACTATACATGTTACTGTCCACCACTAGACTATACATGTTACTGTCCACCACTAGACTATACATGTTACTGTCCACCACTAGACATGTTACTGTCCACCACTAAACATGTTACTGTCCACCACTAGACATGTTACTGTCCACCACTATACATGTTACTGTCCACCACTATACATGTTACTGTCCACCACTAGACTATACATGTTACTGTCCACCACTAGACATGTTACTGTCCACCACTAAACATGTTACTGTCCACCACTAGACATGTTACTGTCCACCACTATACATGTTACTGTCCACCACTAAACATGTTACTGTCCACCACTAGACATGTTACTGTCCACCACTATACATGTTACTGTCCACCACTATACATGTTACTGTCCACCACTAGACATGTTACTGTCCACCACTATACATGTTACTGTCCACCACTATACATGTTACTGTCCACCACTAGACTATACATGTTACTGTCCACCACTAGACATATTACTGTCCACCACTAGACATGTTACTGTCCACCAATATACATGTTACTGTCCACCACTAAACATGTTACTGTCCACCACTAGACATGTTACTGTCCACCACTAGACATGTTACTGTCCACCACTATACATGTTACTGTCCACCACTAGACATGTTACTGTCCACCACTATACATGTTACTGCCCACCACTATACATGTTACTGTCCACCACTAGACTATACATGTTACTGTCCACCACTAGACATGTTACTGTCCACCACTAATCATGTTACTGTCCACCACTAAACATGTTACTGTCCACCACTAGACATGTTACTGTCCACCACTATACATGTTACTGTCCACCACTAGACATGTTACTGTCCACCAATATACATGTTACTGTCCACCACTAAACATGTTACTGTCCACCACTATACATGTTGCTGTCCACCACTATACATGTTACTGTCCACCACTAGACTATACATGATACTGTCCACCACTAGACTATACATGTTACTGTCCACCACTATACATGTTACTGCCCACCACTATACATGTTACTGTCCACCACTACAAATGTTACTGTCCACCACTAGACTATACATGTTACTGTCCACCACTAGACTATACATGTTACTGCCCACCACTATACATGTAACTGCCCACCACTATACATGTTACTGTCCACCACTATACATGTTACTGTCCACCACTAGACTATACATGTTACTGTCCACCACTATACATGTTACTGTCCACCACTAGACATGTTACTGTCCAACTCTAAACATGTTACTGTCCACCACTAAACATGTTACTGTCCACCACTATACATGTTACTGTCCACCACTATACATGTTACTGTCCACCACTATACATGTTACTGTCCACCACTAGACTATAGATGTTACTGTCCACCTCTAGACATGTTACTGTCCACCACTAGACATGCTACTGTCCATCACTAGACATGTTACTGTCCACCACTAAACATGTTACTGACCACCACTAGACATGTTACTGTCCACCACTATACATGTTACTGCCCACCACTATACATGTTACTGTCCACCACTATACATGTTGCTGTCCACCACTATACATGTTACTGTCCACCACTATACATGTTACTGTCCACCACTAGACTATACATGTTACTGTCCACCACTATACATGTTGCTGTCCACCACTATACATGTTACTGTCCACCACTATACATGTTACTGTCCACCACTAGACTATACATGTTACTCTCCACCACTAGACTATACATGTTACTGTCCACCACTATACATGTTACTGTCCACCACTAAACATGTTACTGTCCACCACTAGACTATACATGTAACTGCCCACCACTATACATGTTACTGTCCAACACTAAACATGTTACTGTCCACCACTAGACTATACATGTTCCTGTCCACCACTAAACATGTTACTGTCCACCACTAGACTATACATGTTACTGTCCACCACTAGACTATACATGTAACTGTCCACCACTATACATGTTACTGTCCACCACTAGACTATACATGTTACTGTCCACCACTAGACTATACATGTTACTGCCCACCACTATACATGTTACTGTCCACCACTAGACTATACATGTTACTGTCCACCACTATACATGTTACTGTCCACCACTAGACTATACATGTTACTGTCCACCACTAGACTATACATGTTACTGTCCACCACTATACATGTGACTGTCCACCACTAAACATGTTACTGTCCACCACTAGACTATACATGTTACTGTCCACCACTAGACTATACATGTCACTGTCCACCACTAGACTATACATGTTACTGTCCACCACTATACATGTGACTGTCCACCACTAGACTATACATGTAAATGCCCACCACTATACATGTTACTGCCCACCACTATACATGTTACTGCCCACCACTGTACATGTCACTGTCCACAACTAGACTATACATGTTACTGCCCACCACTATACATGTTACTGTCCACCACTATACATGTTACTGTCCACCACTAGACTATACATGTAACTGCCCACCACTATACATGTTACTGCCCACCACTATACATGTTACTGCCCACCACTATACATGTCACTCTCCACCACTAGACTATACATTCTACTGTCCACCACTAGACTATAGATGTTACTGTCCACCACTATACATGTTACTGTCCACCACTAAACATGTTACTGTCCACCACTATACATGTTACTGCCCACCACTAGACATGTTACTGTCCACCACTACACATGATACTGTCCACCACTAGACTATACATGTTAATGTCCACCACTATACATGTTACTGTCCACCACTATACATGTCACTGTCCACCACTAGACTATACATGTTACTGTCCACCACTAGACATGTTACTGTCCACCACTATACATGTTACTGCCCACCACTAGACTATAGATGTTACTGTCCACCACTAGACTATACATGTAACTGCCCACCACTATAGATGTTACTGCCCACCACTATACATGTAACTGCCCACCACTATACATGTCACTGTCCACCACTAGACTATACATGTTACTGCCCACCACTATACATGTTACTGTCCACCACTATACATGTTACTGTCCACCACTATACATGTTACTGTCCACCACTATACATGTTACTGTCCACCACTATACATGTTACTGTCCACCACTAGACTATACATGTTACTGCCCACCACTATACATGTTACTGTCCACCACTATACATGTTACTGTCCACCACTATACATGTTACTGTCCACCACTAAACATGTTACTGTCCACCACTAGACTATACATGTTACTGTCCACCACTAGACTATAGATGTTACTGTCCACCACTAGACATGTTACTGTCCACCACTAGACATGATACTGTCCACCACTAGACTATAGATGTTACTGTCCAACCACTAGACTATACATGTTACTGTCCACCACTAGACTATACATGTTCCTGTCCACCACTAAACATGTTACTGTCCACCACTAGACTATACATGTTACTGTCCACCACTAGACTATACATGTAACTGTCCACCACTATACATGTTACTCTCCACCACTAGACTATACATGTTACTGTCCACCACTAGACTATACATGTTACTGCCCACCACTATACATGTTACTGTCCACCACTAGACTATACATGTTACTGTCCACCACTATACATGTTACTGTCCACCACTAGACTATACATGTTACTGTCCACCACTAGACTATACATGTTACTGTCCACCACTATACATGTGACTGTCCACCACTAAACATGTTACTGTCCACCACTAGACTATACATGTTACTGTCCACCACTAGACTATACATGTCACTGTCCACCACTAGACTATACATGTTACTGTCCACCACTATACATGTGACTGTCCACCACTAGACTATACATGTAAATGCCCACCACTATACATGTTACTGCCCACCACTATACATGTTACTGCCCACCACTATACATGTCACTGTCCACCACTAGACTATACATGTTACTGCCCACCACTATACATGTTACTGTCCACCACTATACATGTTACTGTCCACCACTAGACTATACATGTAACTGCCCACCACTATACATGTTACTGCCCACCACTATACATGTTACTGCCCACCACTATACATGTCACTGTCCACCACTAGACTATACATTTTACTGTCCACCACTAGACTATAGATGTTACTGTCCACCACTAGACATGTTACTGTCCACCACTATACATGTTACTGCCCACCACTAGACATGTTACTGTCCACCACTACACATGATACTGTCCACCACTAGACTATACATGTTAATGTCCACCACTATACATGTTACTGTCCACCACTATACATGTCACTGTCCACCACTAGACTATACATGTTACTGTCCACCACTAGACATGTTACTGTCCACCACTATACATGTTACTGCCCACCACTAGACTATAGATGTTACTGTCCACCACTAGACTATACATGTAACTGACCACCACTATAGATGTTACTGCCCACCACTATACATGTAACTGCCCACCACTATACATGTCACTGTCCACCACTAGACTATACATGTTACTGCCCACCACTATACATGTTACTGTCCACCACTAGACTATACATGTTACTGCCCACCACTATACATGTTACTGTCCACCACTATACATGTTACTGTCCACCACTAGACTATACATGTTACTGCCCACCACTATACATGTTACTGTCCACCACTATACATGTTACTGTCCACCACTATACATGTTACTGTCCACCACTAAACATGTTACTGTCCACCACTAGACTATACATTTTACTGTCCACCACTAGACTATAGATGTTACTGTCCACCACTAGACATGTTACTGTCCACCACTATACATGTTACTGCCCACCACTAGACTGTAGATGTTACTGTCCACCACTAGACTATACATGTAACTGCCCACCACTATAGATGTTACTGCCCACCACTATACATGTAACTGCCCACCACTATACATGTCACTGTCCACCACTAGACTATACATGTTACTGCCCACCACTATACATGTTACTGTCCACCACTATACATGTTACTGTCCACCACTATACATGTTACTGTCCACCACTATACATGTTACTGTCCACCACTATACATGTTACTGTCCACCACTAGACTATACATGTTACTGCCCACCACTATACATGTTACTGTCCACCACTATACATGTTACTGTCCACCACTATACATGTTACTGTCCACCACTAAACATGTTACTGTCCACCACTAGACTATACATGTTACTGTCCACCACTAGACTATAGATGTTACTGTCCACCACTAGACATGTTACTGTCCACCACTAGACTATAGATGTTACTGTCCACCACTAGACTATACATGTTACTGTCCACCACTAGACTATACATGTTCCTGTCCACCACTAAACATGTTACTGTCCACCACTAGACTATACATGTTACTGTCCACCACTAGACTATACATGTAACTGTCCACCACTATACATGTTACTGTCCACCACTAGACTATACATGTTACTGTCCACCACTAGACTATACATGTTACTGCCCACCACTATACATGTTACTGTCCACCACTAGACTATACATGTTACTGTCCACCACTAGACTATAGATGTTACTGTCCACCACTAGACATGTTACTGTCCACCACTAGACATGATACTGTCCACCACTAGACTATAGATGTTACTGTCCACCACTAGACTATACATGTTACTGTCCACCACTAGACTATACATGTTCCTGTCCACCACTAAACATGTTACTGTCCACCACTAGACTATACATGTTACTGTCCACCACTAGACTATACATGTAACTGTCCACCACTATACATGTTACTGTCCACCACTAGACTATACATGTTACTGTCCACCACTAGACTATACATGTTACTGCCCACCACTATACATGTTACTGTCCACCACTAGACTATACATGTTACTGTCCACCACTAGACTATACATGTTACTGTCCACCACTATACATGTTACTGTCCACCACTAGACTATACATGTTACTGTCCACCACTAGACTATACATGTTACTGTCCACCACTATACATGTGACTGTCCACCACTAAACATGTTACTGTCCACCACTAGACTATACATGTTACTGTCCACCACTAGACTATACATGTCACTGTCCACCACTAGACTATACATGTTACTGTCCACCACTATACATGTGACTGTCCACCACTAGACTATACATGTAAATGCCCACCACTATACATGTTACTGCCCACCACTATACATGTTACTGCCCACCACTATACATGTCACTGTCCACCACTAGACTATACATGTTACTGCCCACCACTATACATGTTACTGTCCACCACTATACATGTTACTGTCCACCACTAGACTATACATGTAACTGCCCACCACTATACATGTTACTGCCCACCACTATACATGTTACTGCCCACCACTATACATGTCACTGTCCACCACTAGACTATACATTTTACTGTCCACCACTAGACTATAGATGTTACTGTCCACCACTAGACATGTTACTGTCCACCACTATACATGTTACTGCCCACCACTAGACATGTTACTGTCTACCACTACACATGATACTGTCCACCACTATACATGTTAATGTCCACCACTATACATGTTACTGTCCACCACTATACATGTCACTGTCCACCACTAGACTATACATGTTACTGTCCACCACTAGACATGTTACTGTCCACCACTATACATGTTACTGCCCACCACTAGACTATAGATGTTACTGTCCACCACTAGACATGTAACTGCCCACCACTATAGATGTTACTGCCCACCACTATACATGTAACTGCCCACCACTATACATGTCACTGTCCACCACTAGACTATAGATGTTACTGCCCACCACTATACATGTTACTGTCCACCACTATACATGTTACTGTCCACCACTATACATGTTACTGTCCACCACTAGACTATACATGTAACTGACCACCACTATAGATGTTACTGCCCACCACTATACATGTAACTGCCCACCACTATACATGTCACTGTCCACCACTAGACTATACATGTTACTGCCCACCACTATACATGTTACTGTCCACCACTATACATGTTACTGTCCACCACTATACATGTCACTGTCCACCACTATACATGTTACTGTCCACCACTATACATGTTACTGTCCACCACTAGACTATACATGTTACTGCCCACCACTATACATGTTACTGTCCACCACTATACATGTTACTGTCCACCACTAGACTATACATGTTACTGCCCACCACTATACATGTTACTGTCCACCACTATACATGTTACTGTCCACCACTATACATGTTACTGTCCACCACTAAACATGTTACTGTCCACCACTAGACTATACATTTTACTGTCCACCACTAGACTATAGATGTTACTGTCCACCACTAGACATGTTACTGTCCACCACTATACATGTTACTGCCCACCACTAGACTATAGATGTTACTGTCCACCACTAGACTATACATGTAACTGCCCACCACTATAGATGTTACTGCCCACCACTATACATGTAACTGCCCACCACTATACATGTCACTGTCCACCACTAGACTATACATGTTACTGCCCACCACTATACATGTTACTGTCCACCACTATACATGTTACTGTCCACCACTATACATGTTACTGTCCACCACTATACATGTTACTGTCCACCACTATACATGTTACTGTCCACCACTAGACTATACATGTTACTGCCCACCACTATACATGTTACTGTCCACCACTATACATGTTACTGTCCACCACTATACATGTTACTGTCCACCACTAAACATGTTACTGTCCACCACTAGACTATACATGTTACTGTCCACCACTAGACTATAGATGTTACTGTCCACCACTAGACATGTTACTGTCCACCACTAGACATGATACTGTCCACCACTAGACTATAGATGTTACTGTCCACCACTAGACTATACATGTTACTGTCCACCACTAGACTATACATGTTCCTGTCCACCACTAAACATGTTAATGTCCACCACTAGACTATACATGTTACTGTCCACCACTAGACTATACATGTAACTGTCCACCACTATACATGTTACTGTCCACCACTAGACTATACATGTTACTGTCCACCACTAGACTATACATGTTACTGCCCACCACTATACATGTTACTGTCCACCACTAGACTATAGATGTTACTGTCCACCACTAGACATGTTACTGTCCACCACTAGACATGATACTGTCCACCACTAGACTATAGATGTTACTGTCCACCACTAGACTATACATGTTCCTGTCCACCACTAAACATGTTACTGTCCACCACTAGACTATACATGTTACTGTCCACCACTAGACTATACATGTAACTGTCCACCACTATACATGTTACTGTCCACCACTAGACTATACATGTTACTGTCCACCACTAGACTATACATGTTACTGCCCACCACTATACATGTTACTGTCCACCACTAGACTATACATGTTACTGTCCACCACTAGACTATACATGTTACTGTCCACCACTATACATGTTACTGTCCACCACTAGACTATACATGTTACTGTCCACCACTAGACTATACATGTTACTGTCCACCACTATACATGTGACTGTCCACCACTAAACATGTTACTGTCCACCACTAGACTATACATGTTACTGTCCACCACTAGACTATACATGTCACTGTCCACCACTAGACTATACATGATACTGTCCACCACTATACATGTGACTGTCCACCACTAGACTATACATGTAAATGCCCACCACTATACATGTTACTGCCCACCACTATACATGTCACTGTCCACCACTAGACTATACATGTTACTGCCCACCACTATACATGTTACTGTCCACCACTATACATGTTACTGTCCACCACTAGACTATACATGTAACTGCCCACCACTATACATGTTACTGCCCACCACTATACATGTTACTGCCCACCACTATACATGTCACTGTCCACCACTAGACTATACATTTTACTGTCCACCACTAGACTATAGATGTTACTGTCCACCACTAGACATGTTACTGTCCACCACTATACATGTTACTGCCCACCACTAGACATGTTACTGTCCACCACTACACATGATACTGTCCACCACTAGACATGTTACTGTCCACCACTATACATGTTACTGCCCACCACTAGACATGTTACTGTCCACCACTACACATGATACTGTCCACCACTATACATGTTAATGTCCACCACTATACATGTTACTGCCCACCACTATACATGTCACTGTCCACCACTAGACTATACATGTTACTGCCCACCACTATACATGTTACTGTCCACCACTATACATGTCACTGTCCACCACTAGACTATACATGTTACTGCCCACCACTATACATGTTACTGTCCACCACTAGACTATACATGTTACTGCCCACCACTATACATGTTACTGTCCACCACTATACATGTTACTGTCCACCACTAGACTATACATGTTACTGCCCACCACTATACATGTTACTGTCCACCACTATACATGTTACTGTCCACCACTATACATGTTACTGTCCACCACTAAACATGTTACTGTCCACCACTAGACTATACATTTTACTGTCCACCACTAGACTATAGATGTTACTGTCCACCACTAGACATGTTACTGTCCACCACTATACATGTTACTGCCCACCACTAGACTGTAGATGTTACTGTCCACCACTAGACTATACATGTAACTGCCCACCACTATAGATGTTACTGCCCACCACTATACATGTAACTGCCCACCACTATACATGTCACTGTCCACCACTAGACTATACATGTTACTGCCCACCACTATACATGTTACTGTCCACCACTATACATGTTACTGTCCACCACTATACATGTTACTGTCCACCACTATACATGTTACTGTCCACCACTATACATGTTACTGTCCACCACTAGACTATACATGTTACTGCCCACCACTATACATGTTACTGTCCACCACTATACATGTTACTGTCCACCACTATACATGTTACTGTCCACCACTAAACATGTTACTGTCCACCACTAGACTATACATGTTACTGTCCACCACTAGACTATAGATGTTACTGTCCACCACTAGACATGTTACTGTCCACCACTAGACTATAGATGTTACTGTCCACCACTAGACTATACATGTTACTGTCCACCACTAGACTATACATGTTCCTGTCCACCACTAAACATGTTACTGTCCACCACTAGACTATACATGTTACTGTCCACCACTAGACTATACATGTAACTGTCCACCACTATACATGTTACTGTCCACCACTAGACTATACATGTTACTGTCCACCACTAGACTATACATGTTACTGCCCACCACTATACATGTTACTGTCCACCACTAGACTATACATGTTACTGTCCACCACTAGACTATAGATGTTACTGTCCACCACTAGACATGTTACTGTCCACCACTAGACATGATACTGTCCACCACTAGACTATAGATGTTACTGTCCACCACTAGACTATACATGTTACTGTCCACCACTAGACTATACATGTTCCTGTCCACCACTAAACATGTTACTGTCCACCACTAGACTATACATGTTACTGTCCACCACTAGACTATACATGTAACTGTCCACCACTATACATGTTACTGTCCACCACTAGACTATACATGTTACTGTCCACCACTAGACTATACATGTTACTGCCCACCACTATACATGTTACTGTCCACCACTAGACTATACATGTTACTGTCCACCACTAGACTATACATGTTACTGTCCACCACTATACATGTTACTGTCCACCACTAGACTATACATGTTACTGTCCACCACTAGACTATACATGTTACTGTCCACCACTATACATGTGACTGTCCACCACTAAACATGTTACTGTCCACCACTAGACTATACATGTTACTGTCCACCACTAGACTATACATGTCACTGTCCACCACTAGACTATACATGTTACTGTCCACCACTATACATGTGACTGTCCACCACTAGACTATACATGTAAATGCCCACCACTATACATGTTACTGCCCACCACTATACATGTTACTGCCCACCACTATACATGTCACTGTCCACCACTAGACTATACATGTTACTGCCCACCACTATACATGTTACTGTCCACCACTATACATGTTACTGTCCACCACTAGACTATACATGTAACTGCCCACCACTATACATGTTACTGCCCACCACTATACATGTTACTGCCCACCACTATACATGTCACTGTCCACCACTAGACTATACATTTTACTGTCCACCACTAGACTATAGATGTTACTGTCCACCACTAGACATGTTACTGTCCACCACTATACATGTTACTGCCCACCACTAGACATGTTACTGTCTACCACTACACATGATACTGTCCACCACTATACATGTTAATGTCCACCACTATACATGTTACTGTCCACCACTATACATGTCACTGTCCACCACTAGACTATACATGTTACTGTCCACCACTAGACATGTTACTGTCCACCACTATACATGTTACTGCCCACCACTAGACTATAGATGTTACTGTCCACCACTAGACATGTAACTGCCCACCACTATAGATGTTACTGCCCACCACTATACATGTAACTGCCCACCACTATACATGTCACTGTCCACCACTAGACTATAGATGTTACTGCCCACCACTATACATGTTACTGTCCACCACTATACATGTTACTGTCCACCACTATACATGTTACTGTCCACCACTAGACTATACATGTAACTGACCACCACTATAGATGTTACTGCCCACCACTATACATGTAACTGCCCACCACTATACATGTCACTGTCCACCACTAGACTATACATGTTACTGCCCACCACTATACATGTTACTGTCCACCACTATACATGTTACTGTCCACCACTATACATGTCACTGTCCACCACTATACATGTTACTGTCCACCACTATACATGTTACTGTCCACCACTAGACTATACATGTTACTGCCCACCACTATACATGTTACTGTCCACCACTATACATGTTACTGTCCACCACTAGACTATACATGTTACTGCCCACCACTATACATGTTACTGTCCACCACTATACATGTTACTGTCCACCACTATACATGTTACTGTCCACCACTAAACATGTTACTGTCCACCACTAGACTATACATTTTACTGTCCACCACTAGACTATAGATGTTACTGTCCACCACTAGACATGTTACTGTCCACCACTATACATGTTACTGCCCACCACTAGACTATAGATGTTACTGTCCACCACTAGACTATACATGTAACTGCCCACCACTATAGATGTTACTGCCCACCACTATACATGTAACTGCCCACCACTATACATGTCACTGTCCACCACTAGACTATACATGTTACTGCCCACCACTATACATGTTACTGTCCACCACTATACATGTTACTGTCCACCACTATACATGTTACTGTCCACCACTATACATGTTACTGTCCACCACTATACATGTTACTGTCCACCACTAGACTATACATGTTACTGCCCACCACTATACATGTTACTGTCCACCACTATACATGTTACTGTCCACCACTATACATGTTACTGTCCACCACTAAACATGTTACTGTCCACCACTAGACTATACATGTTACTGTCCACCACTAGACTATAGATGTTACTGTCCACCACTAGACATGTTACTGTCCACCACTAGACATGATACTGTCCACCACTAGACTATAGATGTTACTGTCCACCACTAGACTATACATGTTACTGTCCACCACTAGACTATACATGTTCCTGTCCACCACTAAACATGTTAATGTCCACCACTAGACTATACATGTTACTGTCCACCACTAGACTATACATGTAACTGTCCACCACTATACATGTTACTGTCCACCACTAGACTATACATGTTACTGTCCACCACTAGACTATACATGTTACTGCCCACCACTATACATGTTACTGTCCACCACTAGACTATAGATGTTACTGTCCACCACTAGACATGTTACTGTCCACCACTAGACATGATACTGTCCACCACTAGACTATAGATGTTACTGTCCACCACTAGACTATACATGTTCCTGTCCACCACTAAACATGTTACTGTCCACCACTAGACTATACATGTTACTGTCCACCACTAGACTATACATGTAACTGTCCACCACTATACATGTTACTGTCCACCACTAGACTATACATGTTACTGTCCACCACTAGACTATACATGTTACTGCCCACCACTATACATGTTACTGTCCACCACTAGACTATACATGTTACTGTCCACCACTAGACTATACATGTTACTGTCCACCACTATACATGTTACTGTCCACCACTAGACTATACATGTTACTGTCCACCACTAGACTATACATGTTACTGTCCACCACTATACATGTGACTGTCCACCACTAAACATGTTACTGTCCACCACTAGACTATACATGTTACTGTCCACCACTAGACTATACATGTCACTGTCCACCACTAGACTATACATGATACTGTCCACCACTATACATGTGACTGTCCACCACTAGACTATACATGTAAATGCCCACCACTATACATGTTACTGCCCACCACTATACATGTTACTGCCCACCACTATACATGTCACTGTCCACCACTAGACTATACATGTTACTGCCCACCACTATACATGTTACTGTCCACCACTATACATGTTACTGTCCACCACTAGACTATACATGTAACTGCCCACCACTATACATGTTACTGCCCACCACTATACATGTTACTGCCCACCACTATACATGTCACTGTCCACCACTAGACTATACATTTTACTGTCCACCACTAGACTATAGATGTTACTGTCCACCACTAGACATGTTACTGTCCACCACTATACATGTTACTGCCCACCACTAGACATGTTACTGTCCACCACTACACATGATACTGTCCACCACTATACATGTTAATGTCCACCACTATACATGTTACTGTCCACCACTATACATGTCACTGTCCACCACTAGACTATACATGTTACTGTCCACCACTAGACATGTTACTGTCCACCACTATACATGTTACTGCCCACCACTAGACTATAGATGTTACTGTCCACCACTAGACTATACATGTAACTGCCCACCACTATAGATGTTACTGCCCACCACTATACATGTAACTGCCCACCACTATACATGTCACTGTCCACCACTAGACTATACATGTTACTGCCCACCACTATACATGTTACTGTCCACCACTATACATGTTACTGTCAACCACTATACATGTTACTGTCCACCACTATACATGTTACTGTCCACCACTATACATGTTACTGTCCAGCACTAGACTATACATGTTACTGCCCACCACTATACATGTTACTGTCCACCACTATACATGTTACTGTCCACCACTATACATGTTACTGTCCACCACTAAACATGTTACTGTCCACCACTAGACTATACATTTTACTGTCCACCACTAGACTATAGATGTTACTGTCCACCACTAGACATGTTACTGTCCACCACTAGACATGTTACTGTCCACCACTAGACTATACATGTTACTGTCCACCACTAGACTATACATGTTACTGTCCACCACTAAACATGTTACTGTCCACCACTAGACCATACATGTTACTGTCCACCACTAGACTATACATGTTACTGTCCACCACTAGACATGTTACTGTCCACCACTAAACATGTTACTGTCCACCACTAGACTATACATGTTACTGTCCACCACTATACATGTTACTGTCTACCACTAGACATGTTACTGTCCACCACTACACATGATACTGTCCACCACTAGACTATACATGTTAATGTCCACCACTATACATGTTACTGTCCACCACTAGACATGTTACTGTCCACCACTAGACTATACATGTTACTGTCCACCACTAGACTATACATGTTACTGTCCACCACTAGACTATACATGTTACTGTCCACCACTAAACATGTTACTGTCCACCACTAGACTATACATGTTACTGTCCACCACTAGACTATACATGTTACTGCCCACCACTATACATGTTACTGTCCACCACTAAACATGTTACTGTCCACCACTATAGATGTTACTGTCCACCACTAGACTATACATGTTACTGTCCACCACTATACATGTTACTGTCCACCACTAGACATGTTACTGTCCACCACTAGACATGATACTGTCCACCACTAGACTATAGATGTTACTGTCCACCACTAGACTATACATGTTACTGTCCACCACTAGACTATACATGTTACTGTCCACCACTATACATGTTACTGTCCACCACTAGACATGTTACTGTCCACCACTAGACTATAGATGTTACTGTCCACCACTATACATGTTACTGTCCACCACTAGACTATACATGTTACTGTCCACCTCTAGACATGTTACTGTCCACCACTAGACATGTTACTGTCCACCACTATACATGTTACTGTCCACCACTAGACTATACATGTTACTGTCCACCTCTAGACATGTTACTGTCCACCACTATACATGTTACTGTCCACCACTAGACTATACATGTTACTGCCCACCACTATACATGTTACTGTCCACCACTATACATGTTACTGTCCACCACTATACATGTTACTGTCCACCACTATACATGTTACTGTCCACCACTATACATGTTACTGTCCAGCACTAGACTATACAAGTTACTGCCCACCACTATACATGTTACTGTCCACCACTATACATGTTACTGTCCACCACTATACATGTTACTGTCCACCACTAAACATGTTACTGTCCACCACTAGACTATACATTTTACTGTCCACCACTAGACTATAGATGTTACTGTCCACCACTAGACATGTTACTGTCCACCACTAGACATGTTACTGTCCACCACTAGACTATACATGTTACTGTCCACCACTAGACTATACATGTTACTGTCCACCACTAAACATGTTACTGTCCACCACTAGACCATACATGTTACTGTCCACCACTAGACTATACATGTTACTGTCCACCACTAGACATGTTACTGTCCACCACTAAACATGTTACTGTCCACCACTAGACTATACATGTTACTGTCCACCACTATACATGTTACTGTCCACCACTAGACATGTTACTGTCCACCACTACACATGATACTGTCCACCACTAGACTATACATGTTAATGTCCACCACTATACATGTTACTGTCCACCACTAGACATGTTACTGTCCACCACTAGACTATACATGTTACTATCCACCACTAGACTATACATGTTACTGTCCACCACTAGACTATACATGTTACTGTCCACCACTAGACTATACATGTTACTGTCCACCACTAGACTATACATGTTACTGCCCACCACTAGACTATACATGTTACTGCCCACCACTATACATGTTACTGTCCACCACTAAACATGTTACTGTCCACCACTATAGATGTTACTGTCCACCACTAGACTATACATGTTACTGTCCACCACTATACATGTTACTGTCCACCACTAGACATGTTACTGTCCACCACTAGACATGATACTGTCCACCACTAGACTATAGATGTTACTGTCCACCACTAGACTATACATGTTACTGTCCACCACTAGACTATACATGTTACTGTCCACCACTATACATGTTACTGTCCACCACTAGACATGTTACTGTCCACCACTAGACTATAGATGTTACTGTCCACCACTATACATGTTACTGTCCACCACTAGACTATACATGTTACTGTCCACCTCTAGACATGTTACTGTCCACCACTAGACATGTTACTGTCCACCACTATACATGTTACTGTCCACCACTAGACTATACATGTTACTGTCCACCTCTAGACATGTTACTGTCCACCACTATACATGTTACTGTCCACCACTAGACTATACATGTTACTGTCCACCACTATACATGTTACTGTCCACCTCTAGACATGTTACTGTCCACCACTAAACATGATACTGTCCACCACTAGACTATACATGGTACTGTCCACCACTATACATGTTACTGTCCACCACTAGACTATACATGTTACTGTCCACCATTAGACATGTTACTGTCCACCACTAGACTATACATGATACTGTCCACCACTAGACTATACATGTTACTGTCCACCACTAGACATGTTACTGTCCACCACTAGACATGTTACTGTCCACCACTATACATGTTACTGTCCACCACTATACATGTTACTGTCCACCACTATACATGTTACTGTCCACCACTATACATGTTACTGTCCACCACTATGCATGTTACTGTCCACCACTATACATGTTACTGTCCACCACTATACATGTTACTGTCCACCACTAGACTATACATGTTACTGTCCACCTCTAGACATGTTACTGTCCACCACTAGACATGTTTCTGTCCACCACTAGACTATACATGATACTGTCCACCACTAGACTATACATGTTACTGTCCACCACTAGACTTTACATGTTACTGTCCACCTCTAGACATGTTACTGTCCACCACTAGACATGTTTCTGTCCACCACTAGACTATACATGATACTGTCCACCACTAGACTATACATGTTACTGTCCACCACTAGACTATACATGTTACTGTCCACCACTATACATGTTACTGTCCACCACTAGACTATACATGTTACTGTCCACCACTAGACTATACATGTAACTGCCCACCACTAAACATGTTACTGTCCACCACTATACATGTTACTGTCCACCACTATACATGTTACTGTCCACCACTATACATGTTACTGTCCACCACTATACATGTTACTGTCCACCACTAGACTATACATGTAACTGCCCACCACTAAACATGTTACTGTCCACCACTATACATGTTACTGTCCACCACTATACATGTTACTGTCCACCACTATACATGTTACTGTCCACCACTATACATGTTACTGTCCACCACTATACATGTTACTGTCCACCACTATACATGTTACTGTCCACCACTATACATGTTACTGCCCACCACTATACATGTTACTGTCCACCACTATACATGTTACTGTCCACCACTATACATGTTACTGTCCACCACTAGACTATACATGTTACTGTCCACCACTATACATGTTACTGTCCACCACTAGACTATACATGTTACTGTCCACCACTAGACTATACATGTTACTGTCCACCACTATACATGTTACTGTCCACCACTATACATGTTACTGTCCACCACTATACATGTTACTGCCCACCACTATACATGTTACTGTCCACCACTAGACTATACATGTTACTGTCCACCACTATACATGCTACTGTCCACCACTATACATGTTACTGCCCACCACTAGACTATACATGTTACTGTCCACCACTAGACTATACATGTTACTGTCCACCACTATACATGTTACTGTCCACCACTATACATGTTACTGCCCACCACTATACATGTTACTGCCCACCACTAGACTATACATGTTACTGTCTACCACTATACATGTTACTGCCCACCACTATACATGTTACTGTCCACCACTATACATGTTACTGTCCACCACTTGACTATACATGTTACTGTCCACCACTAGACTATGCATGTTACTGTCCACCACTATACATGTTACTGCCCACCACTATACATGTTACTGTCCACCACTATACATGTTACTGTCCACCACTAGACTATACATGTTACTGTCCACCACTAGACTATACATGTAACTGCCCACCACTAAACATGTTACTGTCCACCACTATACATGTTACTGTCCACCACTATACATGTTACTGTCCACCACTATACATGTTACTGTCCACCACTATACATGTTACTGTCCACCACTAGACTATACATGTAACTGCCCACCACTAAACATGTTACTGTCCACCACTATACATGTTACTGTCCACCACTATACATGTTACTATCCACCACTATACATGTTACTGTCCACCACTATACATGTTACTGTCCACCACTATACATGTTACTGTCCACCACTATACATGTTACTGTCCACCACTATACATGTTACTGTCCACCACTATACATGTTACTGCCCACCACTATACATGTTACTGTCCACCACTAGACTATACATGTTACTGTCCACCACTATACATGCTACTGTCCACCACTATACATGTTACTGCCCACCACTAGACTATACATGTTACTGTCCACCACTATACATGTTACTGTCCACCACTATACATGTTACTGCCCACCACTATACATGTTACTGCCCACCACTAGACTATACATGTTACTGTCCACCACTATACATGTTACTGCCCACCACTATACATGTTACTGTCCACCACTATACATGTTACTGTCCACCACTGACTATACATGTTACTGTCCACCACTATACATGTTACTGTCCACCACTATACATGTTACTGTCCACCACTATACATGTTACTGTCCACCACTATACATGTTACTGCCCACCACTATACATGTTACTGTCCACCACTAGACTATACATGTTACTGTCCACCACTAGACTATACATGTTACTGTCCACCACTAGACTATGCATGTTACTGTCCACCACTATACATGTTACTGCCCACCACTATACATGTTACTGTCCACCACTATACATGTTACTGTCCACCACTAGACTATACATGTTACTGTCCACCACTATACATGTTACTGTCCACCACTATACATGTTACTGTCCACCACTAGACTATACATGTTACTGTCCACCACTAGACTATACATGTTACTGTCCACCACTAGACTATACATGTAACTGCCCACCACTAAACATGTTACTGTCCACCACTATACATGTTACTGTCCACCACTATACATGTTACTGTCCACCACTATACATGTTACTGTCCACCACTATACATGTTACTGTCCACCACTAGACTATACATGTAACTGCCCACCACTAAACATGTTACTGTCCACCACTATACATGTTACTGTCCACCACTATACATGTTACTATCCACCACTATACATGTTACTGTCCACCACTATACATGTTACTGTCCACCACTATACATGTTACTGTCCACCACTATACATGTTACTGTCCACCACTATACATGTTACTGTCCACCACTATACATGTTACTGCCCACCACTATACATGTTACTGTCCACCACTAGACTATACATGTTACTGTCCACCACTATACATGCTACTGTCCACTACTATACATGTTACTGCCCACCACTAGACTATACATGTTACTGTCCACCACTATACATGTTACTGTCCACCACTATACATGTTACTGCCCACCACTAGACATGTTAATGCCCACCACTAGACTATACATGTTACTGTCCACCACTAGACATGTTACTGCCCACCACTATACATGTTACTGTCCACCACTATACATGTTACTGTCCACCACTTGACTATACATGTTACTGTCCACCACTATACATGTTACTGTCCACCACTATACATGTTACTGTCCACCACTAGACTATACATGTTACTGCCCACCACTATACATGTTACTGTCCACCACTATACATGTTACTGTCCACCACTATACATGTTACTGTCCACCACTATACATGTTACTGTCCACCACTATACATGTTACTGTCCACCACTATACATGTTACTGTCCACCACTAAACATGTTACTGTCCACCACTAGACTATAGATGTTACTGTCCACCACTAGACATGTTACTGTCCACCACTAGACATGTTACTGTCCACCACTAGACTATACATGTTACTGTCCACCACTAGACTATACATGTTACTGTCCACCACTAAACATGTTACTGTCCACCACTAGACTATACATGTTACTGTCCACCACTAGACTATACATGTTACTGCCCACCACTATACATGTTACTGTCCACCACTAAACATGTTACTGTCCACCACTATAGATGTTACTGTCCACCACTAGACTATACATGTTACTGTCCACCACTATACACTATACATGTTACTGTCCACCACTAGACATGTTACTGTCCACCACTAGACATGATACTGTCCACCACTAGACTATAGATGTTACTGTCCACCACTAGACTATACATGTTACTGTCCACCACTAGACTATACATGTTACTGTCCACCACTATACATGTTACTGTCCACCACTAGACATGTTACTGTCCACCACTAGACTATAGATGTTACTGTCCACCACTATACATGTTACTGTCCACCACTAGACTATACATGTTACTGTCCACCTCTAGACATGTTACTGTCCACCACTAGACATGTTACTGTCCACCACTATACATGTTACTGTCCACCACTAGACTATACATGTTACTGTCCACCTCTAGACATGTTACTGTCCACCACTATACATGTTACTGTCCACCACTAGACTATACATGTTACTGTCCACCACTATACATGTTACTGTCCACCTCTAGACATGTTACTGTCCACCACTAAACATGATACTGTCCACCACTAGACTATACATGGTACTGTCCACCACTATACATGTTACTGTCCACCACTAGACTATACATGTTACTGTCCACCACTAGACTATACATGTTACTGTCCACCACTATACATGTTACTGTCCACCACTAGACATGTTACTGTCCACCACTAGACTATAGATGTTACTGTCCACCACTATACATGTTACTGTCCACCACTAGACTATACATGTTACTGTCCACCTCTAGACATGTTACTGTCCACCACTAGACATGTTACTGTCCACCACTATACATGTTACTGTCCACCACTAGACTATACATGTTACTGTCCACCTCTAGACATGTTACTGTCCACCACTATACATGTTACTGTCCACCACTAGACTATACATGTTACTGTCCACCACTATACATGTTACTGTCCACCACTATACATGTTACTGTCCACCACTATACATGTTACTGCCCACCACTATACATGTTACTGTCCACCACTAGACTATACATGTTACTGTCCACCACTAGACTATACATGTTACTGTCCACCACTAGACTATGCATGTTACTGTCCACCACTATACATGTTACTGCCCACCACTATACATGTTACTGTCCACCACTATACATGTTACTGTCCACCACTAGACTATACATGTTACTGTCCACCACTATACATGTTACTGTCCACCACTATACATGTTACTGTCCACCACTAGACTATACATGTTACTGTCCACCACTAGACTATACATGTTACTGTCCACCACTAGACTATACATGTAACTGCCCACCACTAAACATGTTACTGTCCACCACTATACATGTTACTGTCCACCACTATACATGTTACTGTCCACCACTATACATGTTACTGTCCACCACTATACATGTTACTGTCCACCACTAGACTATACATGTAACTGCCCACCACTAAACATGTTACTGTCCACCACTATACATGTTACTGTCCACCACTATACATGTTACTATCCACCACTATACATGTTACTGTCCACCACTATACATGTTACTGTCCACCACTATACATGTTACTGTCCACCACTATACATGTTACTGTCCACCACTATACATGTTACTGTCCACCACTATACATGTTACTGCCCACCACTATACATGTTACTGTCCACCACTAGACTATACATGTTACTGTCCACCACTATACATGCTACTGTCCACTACTATACATGTTACTGCCCACCACTAGACTATACATGTTACTGTCCACCACTATACATGTTACTGTCCACCACTATACATGTTACTGCCCACCACTATACATGTTACTGCCCACCACTAGACTATACATGTTACTGTCCACCACTATACATGTTACTGCCCACCACTATACATGTTACTGTCCACCACTATACATGTTACTGTCCACCACTTGACTATACATGTTACTGTCCACCACTATACATGTTACTGTCCACCACTATACATGTTACTGTCCACCACTAGACTATACATGTTACTGCCCACCACTATACATGTTACTGTCCACCACTATACATGTTACTGTCCACCACTATACATGTTACTGTCCACCACTATACATGTTACTGTCCACCACTATACATGTTACTGTCCACCACTATACATGTTACTGTCCACCACTAAACATGTTACTGTCCACCACTAGACTATAGATGTTACTGTCCACCACTAGACATGTTACTGTCCACCACTAGACATGTTACTGTCCACCACTAGACTATACATGTTACTGTCCACCACTAGACTATACATGTTACTGTCCACCACTAAACATGTTACTGTCCACCACTATACATGTTACTGTCCACCACTATACATGTTACTGTCCACCACTATACATGTTACTGTCCACCACTATACATGTTACTGTCCACCACTATACATGTTACTGTCCACCACTAAACATGTTACTGTCCACCACTAGACTATAGATGTTACTGTCCACCACTAGACATGTTACTGTCCACCACTAGACATGTTACTGTCCACCACTAGACTATACATGTTACTGTCCACCACTAGACTATACATGTTACTGTCCACCACTAAACATGTTACTGCCCACCACTATACATGTTACTGTCCACCACTAAACATGTTACTGTCCACCACTATAGATGTTACTGTCCACCACTAGACTATACATGTTACTGTCCACCACTATACACTATACATGTTACTGTCCACCACTAGACATGTTACTGTCCACCACTAGACATGATACTGTCCACCACTAGACTATAGATGTTACTGTCCACCACTAGACTATACATGTTACTGTCCACCACTAGACTATACATGTTACTGTCCACCACTATACATGTTACTGTCCACCACTAGACATGTTACTGTCCACCACTAGACTATAGATGTTACTGTCCACCACTATACATGTTACTGTCCACCACTAGACTATACATGTTACTGTCCACCTCTAGACATGTTACTGTCCACCACTAGACATGTTACTGTCCACCACTATACATGTTACTGTCCACCACTAGACTATACATGTTACTGTCCACCTCTAGACATGTTACTGTCCACCACTATACATGTTACTGTCCACCACTAGACTATACATGTTACTGTCCACCACTATACATGTTACTGTCCACCTCTAGACATGTTACTGTCCACCACTAAACATGATACTGTCCACCACTAGACTATACATGGTACTGTCCACCACTATACATGTTACTGTCCACCACTAGACTATACATGTTACTGTCCACCATTAGACATGTTACTGTCCACCACTAGACTATACATGATACTGTCCACCACTAGACTATACATGTTACTGTCCACCACTAGACATGTTACTGTCCACCACTAGACATGTTACTGTCCACCACTATACATGTTACTGTCCACCACTATACATGTTACTGTCCACCACTATACATGTTACTGTCCACCACTATACATGTTACTGTCCACCACTATACATGTTACTGTCCACCACTATACATGTTACTGTCCACCACTATACATGTCACTGTCCACCACTAGACTATACATGTTACTGTCCACCTCTAGACATGTTACTGTCCACCACTAGACATGTTTCTGTCCACCACTAGACTATACATGATACTGTCCACCACTAGACTATACATGTTACTGTCCACCACTAGACTTTACATGTTACTGTCCACCACTATACATGTTACTGTCCACCACTAAACATGTTACTGCCCACCACTAGACTATACATGTTACTGTCCACCACTAGACTATACATGTTACTGTCCACCACTATACATGTTACTGTCCACCACTAGACTATACATGTTACTGTCCACCACTAGACTATACATGTAACTGCCCACCACTAAACATGTTACTGTCCACCACTATACATGTTACTGTCCACCACTATACATGTTACTGTCCACCACTATACATGTTACTGTCCACCACTATACATGTTACTGTCCACCACTAGACTATACATGTAACTGCCCACCACTAAACATGTTACTGTCCACCACTATACATGTTACTGTCCACCACTATACATGTTACTGTCCACCACTATACATGTTACTGTCCACCACTATACATGTTACTGTCCACCACTATACATGTTACTGTCCACCACTATACATGTTACTGTCCACCACTATACATGTTACTGCCCACCACTATACATGTTACTGTCCACCACTATACATGTTACTGTCCACCACTATACATGTTACTGTCCACCACTAGACTATACATGTTACTGTCCACCACTATACATGTTACTGTCCACCACTAGACTATACATGTTACTGTCCACCACTAGACTATACATGTAACTGCCCACCACTAAACATGTTACTGTCCACCACTATACATGTTACTGTCCACCACTATACATGTTACTGTCCACCACTATACATGTTACTGTCCACCACTATACATGTTACTGTCCACCACTAGACTATACATGTAACTGCCCACCACTAAACATGTTACTGTCCACCACTATACATGTTACTGTCCACCACTATACATGTTACTGTCCACCACTATACATGTTACTGTCCACCACTATACATGTTACTGTCCACCACTATACATGTTACTGTCCACCACTATACATGTTACTGTCCACCACTATACATGTTACTGTCCACCACTATACATGTTACTGCCCACCACTATACATGTTACTGTCCACCACTAGACTATACATGTTACTGTCCACCACTATACATGCTACTGTCCACCACTATACATGTTACTGCCCACCACTAGACTATACATGTTACTGTCCACCACTATACATGTTACTGTCCACCACTATACATGTTACTGTCCACCACTAGACTATACGTGTTACTGTCCACCACTATACATGCTACTGTCCACTACTATACATGTTACTGCCCACCACTAGACTATACATGTTACTGTCCACCACTATACATGTTACTGTCCACCACTATACATGTTACTGCCCACCACTATACATGTTACTGCCCACCACTAGACTATACATGTTACTGTCCACCACTATACATGTTACTGCCCACCACTATACATGTTACTGTCCACCACTATACATGTTACTGTCCACCACTTGACTATACATGTTACTGTCCACCACTATACATGTTACTGTCCACCACTATACATGTTACTGTCCACCACTAGACTATACATGTTACTGTCCACCACTAGACTATACATGTTACTGTCCACCACTAGACTATGCATGTTACTGTCCACCACTATACATGTTACTGCCCACCACTATACATGTTACTGTCCACCACTATACATGTTACTGTCCACCACTAGACTATACATGTTACTGTCCACCACTATACATGTTACTGCCCACCACTAGACTATACATGTTACTGTCCCCGGCCAACAGCTCCGCAACCCTCTCAGCTCAGCAACCCTCACAGCTTCTTGCCCGAGGCCCCCCAGCTTCTCCTTCACCCAAATCCAGATTGCAGATGTTCTGAAAGAGCTGCGAAACCTGGCCCTGTACAAATCAGCTGGGCTAGACAATCTGGACCCTCTCTTTCTAAAATTATCCGCAGCCATTGTTGCAACCCCTATTACCAGTCTGTTCAACCTCTCTTTCATTTAGTCCGAGATCCCTAAAGATTGGAAAGCTGCACTCTAGACCCAAACTGGACCCAAACTGCTACAGACCTATATCCATCCTGCCCTGCCTTTCTAAAGTCTTCAAAAGCCAAGTTAATAAACAGATCATCGACCATTTTGAATCCCACCGTACATTCTCCACTATGCAATCCTGTTTCTGAGCTGGTCACGGGTTCACCTCAGCCACGCTCAAGGTCCTAAACGATATCATAACCGCCATCGATAAAAGACAGTACTGTGCAGCCGTATTCGACCTGGCCAAGGCTTTCGACTTTCGACTATTGGCAGACTCAACAGCCTTGGTTTCTCAAATGACTGACTCGCCTGGTTCACCAACTACTTCGCAGACAGAGTTCAGTGTGTCAACTCGGAGGTCCTGTTGTCTCTGGCAGAGTCTTCTTGTTGTCCGGACCTCTGGCAGAGTCTTCCTGTTGTCCGGACCTCTGGCAGAGTCTTCCAGACTCATATCAAACATCTCCAATCCAAAATCAAATCTAGAATCGGCTTTCTATTTCGCAACAAAGTCTCCTTCACTCACGCTGCCAAACTTACCCTAGTAAAACTGACTATCCTACCGATCCTCGACTTCGGCGATGTCATCTACAAAATAGCTTCCAATACTCTACTCAGCAAATTGGATGTAGTCTATCACAGTGCCATCCGTTTTGTTACCAAAGCGCCTTATACCACCCACCACTGCGACCTCTATGCTCTAGTCGGCTGGCCCTCGCTACATATTCGTCGCCAGACCCACTGGCTCCAGGTCATCTAAAAGTCTATGCTAGGTAAAGCCCCGTCTTATCTCAGCTCACAGGTCACAATAGCAGCACCCACTCGTAGCACAAGCTCCAGCAGGTATATCTCACTGGTCATCCCTAAAGCCAACACTTCCTTTGGCAGCCTTTCCTTCCAGTTCTCTGCTGCCTGTGACTGGAACAAATTGCAAAAATCGTTGAAGCTGGAGACTTACATTTCCCTCACTAACTTTAAACATCTGCTATCTGAGCAGCTAACCGATCGCTGCAGCTGTACATAGTCCATCTGTAAATAGCCCACCCAATCTACCTACCTCATCCCCATATTGTTTTTATTTACTTTGCTGCTCTTTTGCACACCAGTATCTCTACTTACACACCATCATCTGCTCATCATCATCTGCTCATCTATCACTCCAGTGTTTATCTTCTAAATTGTAATTACTCTGCTACTATGGCCTATTTATCGCCTTACCTCCTCATGCCATTTGCACACACTGTATATAGACTTTCTTTTTTTCTATTGTGTTATTGACTGTACGCTTGTTTATTCCATGTGTAACTCTGTGTTGTTGTTTCTGTCGCACTGCTTTGCTTTATCTGTAAATGAGAACTTGTTCTCAACTAGCCTACCTGGTTAAATAAAGGTGAAATAAAAATAAAAAATAAATAAATCGGAGAAAACTGAGGATTGATCAACAACTTGACAGAAGTGAAAATAAGGAAGCCTGTACACATAAAAAAAAATCCAAAACATGCATCCTGTTTGCAACAAGGCACTAAAGTAAAACTGTAAAAAATGTGACCAATGAACATTTTGTCCTGAATACAAAGTATTATGTTTGGGGTAAATCCAACACAACGCGTAGCCAATTGTAAACTGGGGATGATTAGGTGACCATGATGGTATAAGAGTCAGATTGGGAATTTAGCCAGAACACCGGGGTTAACACTTACGATGAGTTCCATGAGATCTTTTAGTGACCACAGAGAGTCAGGACACCCGTTTAACACCCCCACCCCCCCCCCACCCCACACCGGACAAAGTCCTCAATCACTGCCCTGGGGCACTGGGATATTTTTTTAAACCATAGGAAAAGGTGCCTCCTACTGTCCCTCCAACACCACTTCCAGCAGCATCTGGTCTCCCATCCAGGGACCAACCAGGACCAAACCTGCTTAGCGTCAGAAGCAAGCCAGCAGTGGGATGCAGGGTGGTATTCTGCTGGCCTGTAAATACTGTACACTGGAGTTGTTTACCAACAAGACAGTGAATGTTCCTACAAAATATTGACTCAAGGTTGTGAATACTTATGTAAATGTAATATTTCTGTTTTCATTTTGTCATTATGGGGTATTGTGTGTAGATGGGTGATAAAAGAATGTAATCCATTTTGAATTCAGGCTGTAACACAACAAAATGTGGAATAAATCAAGGAGCATGAATACTTTCTGAGGGCACTGTAGCTGTAAGCTAGTTGTTGATAGCAACTGGCTGACTAATTCAGTGCTAAAGTAACATTAGTAGGTGGTAGGGCTAACCTTAGCAGGCTAGTAGGGCTAACGTTAGCAGGCTGGTAGGGCTAACGTTAGCAGGCCAGTAGGGCTAACCTTAGCAGGCTAGTAGGGCTAACCTTAGCATGCTAGTAGGGCTAACCTTAGCAGGCTAGTAGGGCTAACGTTAGCAGGCTGGTAGGGCTAACCTTATCAGACTAGTAGGGCTAACCTTAGCAGGCCAGTAGGGCTAACCTTAGCAGGCTAGTAGGGCTAACCTTAGCAGGCTGGTAGTAGGGCTAACCTTAGCAGGCTGGTAGTAGGGCTAACCTTAGCAGGCTAGTATGGCTAACCTTAGCAGGCTAGTAGAGCTAACGTTAGCAGGCTAGTAGGGGTAACCTTAGCAGGCTAGTAGGGCTAACCTTAGCAGGCTAGTAGGGCTAACCTTAACAGGCTAGTAGAGCTAACGTTAGCAGGCTAGTAGGGCTAATCTTAGCAGGATAGTTTGCTAGCAACCTTACAAGTCGACTTGTTACAATACAATCACAAAATATTTGCTTGTAAGTTGGCTGAAAACGTAATTGAAACCAGTAGTCATGAGTGCAAACGATTTGGTTGAATTTGAAGTTATACATTAAGTTATTCCAGTTGAAGTTTACATTATAGTGAATAGGCTGGCCTGCTGAGTCCTCCATATTACATCACACGCCGACAAAAAAAAAATCCGACATGACTTTGGCATTCTTCAAAATTCTGATTTGGTTTCATGTAATAACTCCAAAAACAGAAACGTGAGGTGTGACTTTGCGTTGGGACTTGTCATTGTGTATACTAATGCAAATCCATATGTTACATGTGGTTAAGTTTACGCTACCTACCGTTTAACCCTTACCTTAAATTAATACACCTACCCTTTAACCATTACCTTAAATTAATACACCTACCCTTTAACCCTTACCTTAACTAAAATGAATACACCTACCCTTTAACCCTTAGCTTAACTTAAATTAATACACCTACCCTTTAACCCTTACCTTAACTTAAATTAATACACCTACCCTTTAACCCTTACCTTAACTTAAATTAATACACCTACCCTTTAACCCTTAACTTAAATTAATACACCTACCATTTAACCCTTACCTTAAATTAATACACCTACCCTTTAACCCTTACCTTAACTTAAATTAATACACCTACCCTTTAACCCTTAACTTAAATTAATACACCTACCCTTTAACCCTTACCTTACCTTAAATTAATACACCTACCCTTTAACCCTTACCTTAACTTAAATTAATACACCTACCCTTTAACCCTTACCTTAACTTAAATTAATACACCTACCCTTTAACCCTTACCTTAAATTAATACACCTACCCTTTAATCCTTACCTTAAATTAATACACCTACCCTTTAATCCTTACCATAACTTAAATTAATACACCTACCCTTTAACCCTTACCTTAACTTAAATTAATACACCTACCCTTTAATTACCGTAACTTAAATTAATACACCTACCCTTTAACCCTTACCTTAACTTAAATTAATACACCTACCCTTTAACCCTTACCTTAACTTAAATTAATTCACCTACCCTTTAACCCTTAACTTAAATTAATACACCTACCCTTTAACCCTTACCTTAACTTAAATTAATTCACCTACCCTTTAACCCTTAACTTAAATTAATACACCTACCCTTTAACCCTTACCTTAAATTAATACACCTACCCTTTAATCCGTACCATAACTTAAATGAATACACCTACCCTTTAACCCTTACCTTAAATTAATACACCTACCCTTTAATCCTTACCATAACTTAAATTAATACACCTACCCTTTAACCCTTACCTTATATTAATACACCTACCCTTTAACACTTACCTTAACTTAAATTAATACACCTACCCTTTAACACTTACCATAACTTAAATTAATACACCTACCCTTTAACCCTTACCTTAAATTAATACACCTACCCTTTAACCCTTACCTTATATTAATACACCTACCATTTAACCCTTACCTTAACTTAAATTAATACACCTACCCTTTAACCCTTACCTTAACTTAAATTAATACACCTACCCTTTAATTACCTTAACTTAAATTAATACACCTACCCTTTTACCCTTACCTTAACTTAAATTAATACACCTACCCTTTAACCCTTACCTTAACTTAAATTAATTCACCTACCCTTTAACCCTTAACTTAAATTAATACACCTACCCTTTAACCCTTACCTTAAATTAATACACCTACCCTTTAATCCTTACCTTAACTTAAATTAATACACCTACCCTTTAACCCTTACCTTAACTTAAATTAATACACCTACCCTTTAACCATTACCTTAAATTAATACACCTACCCTTTAACCATTACCTTAAATTAATACACCTACCCTTTAACCCTTACCTTAACCATTTGGAATGAGTGCCTAAACATAACTCTTAACTTAGAAACTTGACGTTTGGAGAAATGGAACGATGCAGGAGCAACAAAAACACTTCTAAAATTGACGTTTGGAGAACGTGGCTGAGCCTCTAATTCTCGAATGATGACTGTGAGCGCTTGTTGGTATGACAGTAAAAAAAATAAACGGTTCTATATGAGCTGATGATGGTACAAGATTATTTTTCAAATCAGGTCATAAAGGTTGTTCTTTTAAATACTCCTGGTAAAACTCCTGGAATAGGCTGGCAAAACATCACTATTGATTAAGTGATTGATTGATTGATGAATTGATTGATTAATTGATTGATTAATTGATTGATTGATGAATTGATTGATTGATTGATTGCTTGATTGATTGATTGATTGAATGATTGATTGATTGATTGAATAATTGATTGATTGATTGATTAATTAATTGATTGAATAATTGATTGATTGATTGATTGCAGTGAATCATTTTGGATTTAAAAAGGCCTAGGTAGTCTATCCACCTGAAGTGTGAAAATTTCAATCCACATTTGATCGTGTTCACATTATCTCAGAACACAAATAAATGGGGTCTATTTTAGGTTATGAGTCAATAGCTTCGGCTATAAAAACACGACGTCAAGCAGCCCATTTGCGGTGAATTCACTTTAAATACACACTCCCCCCCCCCCCCCCCCCCCCCCAGTAGCAATTAGCTTTTACCACGTGCAGTGATTTGTATGTGCCTTTATGATAATAATGACGCCTGGTTTTGTCGTAATGTTGTACGGTAGACGTACTGTACTGTTATGTTCGTATGAGAGGGTTCATCATTTTGTAGTGATACTTGATGAAGACATTCTGTTAGCAACTCTGTGCTTTTGTCTTGACGCTAAAATGTAACGTGTAGCCCCCCCTACAGACAACAAAAACACACCCACATGCATACTCATGAATTGTTGTATTTTTCAAGAGTGTAATATAGTTTGGTTGTATTATTCACTATTGTAATATGTTTTAGAAGAAACTTTTTTTTTTGTCATTGTTGAATAGTTTGTGCTTACTGGCTAGTGGCTACTGTGATATTTACGGTAAATTTGAGCAGCGGACCAAGTGTGTCGTGTTGCCAGCCACAACCAAAGGCAAGGACGTCATGTCAATTGAAAATCTGATATTTTTGCCAGTAATTGGTCTTTTGACCAATCAGATTAGATCCTTTGCATATAATTGGCCAAAAGATCAGAATTCGGCTGCCTGTGTAAACGCTGCCTGATAGTCATAGCTTATTTTGCTGTGTACTATGTTTCCTGTGTCGACACTGCCTCATTGTCACTCCTTGGGGCGTTAGGTAGCCTAGTGGTAAGAGCGTTGGACTAGTAACCTAAAGGTTGCAAGATCCCCGAGCTGACAAGGTAAAAATCTGACGTTCTGTCCCTGAACAAAGCAGTTAACCCACTGTTCCTAGGCCGTCATTGAAAATAAGAATTTGTTCTTAACTGACTTGAATTGTCATACCTTCTTTTGCTGTGTACTCCGTTTCTATGATCCTGGCCAGGCCAAAGTCTGCTATCTTGCAGTGGAGAGTCTCATTGACCAGAATGTTGGCGGCTCGCAGGTCTCTGTGGATATAGTTTTTCTTCTCAATGTAGGCCATGCCTTCAGCTATCTAGTACACGAGAGAGAGAGACGAGAGAGAGAGTTAGACGAGAGAGAGAGAGAGACGAGAGAGAGACGAGAGATAGAGAGACGAGAGAAAGAGACGAGAGAGAGAGAGACGAGAGAGAGAGAGAGAGAAAGACGAGAGAGAGACGAGAGAGAGAGTGAGACGAGAGAAAGTTGAGAACGAGAGAGACGAAAGACAGAGACACAGACAGACAGATCATTTAGACATTTCTAGATAGTCATTTTTTTTTCTAATTTTAGATCAGGTAGAATCATTCTGGACCCAAACGATTGATAAAAAAAAACACAGACCCTCATACAGGCCTGCTACTCAACAAACATGCACCACCGGATGTCAGACCATTTCAATACTCTTACTTATTTGTTTCCTATGCAGTCACAACGCTCCTTCACTCTATTCTAGTCAGACCTTGGTGCATCTCAAAGGATACCCTCTACCTTATATAGTTCATACATTTTGACCAGGGGCCAGGGTCAAAAGTAGTGCACCACATTGTAAAAAAAAGATGCCATTAGGAACGCATCCACTGACACAGTAAAGTGGGTTAGACAGGATATGCCCTCTCAAAGGAAGTGACACGTGTGGTCTCAGAGGGGCGAATGCCATGGTGGCTGGAAAAGAAGAAGAAGAAAACGACCTCACTTGACTTCCTGTCCGGATGTTAATGATGAAGAAGGGCGGGGCTGGAAAACCCAGCAGTACACAATCAGCTCTTCTTAGCCCGCCGCAGAAACCACATAAACCACCTCATTTTACACACTAGCTAGCTAGAACTGACACTTTCCACGTGTTTGTGCAGAAATTTTTTTAAAAAACTGCTTTTTAAAACGGATGTACGACAGGACTATAAATAGTTGACTTCTCTGAAATGTTTGTTTTGTTTCCTGAACTGGTGTTTGATTCAGTAGCTGCCTCATCAAACGGCACCCTATTATCTTACCTAATCTACTTCACATAGGCCTTCGGTCAAAAGCAGTACACTACATCGAAATAGGATGCCATTTTAGGACACACATTGTCCTAGTGCATGCCCGTAATGTTGCTAGGAAGCTATTCAGAGAAAGTCTAGCGCTTCACTCAGCGATTTGAAGTTCTTCAAATTGCAAACTCATCATTCATCTTTTTTTAAATCAAGACATGGTTTTGGAAAATTAGCTCTGTACCCGTACCCCCCCCCCCCCCCCCCTGTATTGTTATTAGCTATTGTTATTTTACTGCCAGTCTTTAATTACATGTTACTTATATTTCTTATTCAGATTTATTTTTTTAAACTGCAATGTTGGTTAAGTAAGTAAACATTTCACTGTAAGGTGACACCTGTCGTATTCGGCGCATGTGAAAAATACAATTTTATTTGATTTGAAGATCAAATATAGGGGTATAACATTTGGCATATGATACTGGCCAAATATTTAAAATATTTGTAATGTTTAATCCCAGCCCCCGTCCCCGCAGGAGGCCTTTCGCCTTTTGGTAGGCCGTCATTGTAAATAAGAATTTGTTCTTAACTGACTTGCCTTGTTAAATAAAGGTTCAATAAAATAAAAAAAATGGCAAACATAATACAGAGTCATACACAATCTACCGGATCATGTTTCTATTTCCTGTTGGGCAGTTTTACATTTTTTTTTTTTTGTTGGTACATTTGACTCCGACAATTAAGTTGTTTTAGAGGAATGACTTGTATGATGTCCCACCTGGGCTGACATGTCTATCAGTTTGGTGAGCTTCAACTTCTTGCCCTCGTCTGTTTTCAGGAAGTCCAACAGACTTCCTGTAGATAAGGAAAGAAGACGCACAAAGCTGTTTGAACTGTTGCACTTTAAATCACAGTACAGAAACATCTAGGTACTTACCAACATGCAGAAACCCATTGTTACCACATACTGTACATTTCTAGAGAAATACCAGGTACATACCAGATAAATACCAATTCAAAGACCATAATAGAAAGTGTAATCCATTTTCTTAATACTATTTCCTGCAATGACTAAAGCACATAGCAGTGTCCTTCCCATTGAGATCTTATCATTTACTAGAGTGGCTGATGTCACAGACCTGCATAGCTGATAATGGCAGCCATCTTGGTCAGGAATAAATTACAATAGGTCATCGTCAATAAAACGTCACAATAAGCTGCGTTCCGTTTGTCTTCTGGGGTGCAAGGAGACATCCAGCTCCGTTAAAAACCTTGACACTACGTTTTCAAGGGTATTGCAAGTAAATGATTACCATTATCTAGTTGTAATGTCCATCACCTCTTGAAGAGCATAGTTTCTGATTATTCCATGCGAAACAATTGTACAGATTTAGCTCTATGGTCAGAGTTATACAGCATGTAACTGCATGCTTTTCCTGATCAATTAATCATGTAATTTCAGATACGGGACTGTAGCCTCTCTCTCTCACTCACCATGCTCACACACACAGACTATCTCTCTCACCATGCTCACACACATAGCCTATCTCTCTCTCTCTTTGTCTCTCTCTCTCTCTCTCTCTCTCTCTCTCTCCAGGCTCACACACACGGACTATCTCTCTCACCAGGCTCACACACACAGACTATCTCTCTCACCAGGCTCACACACACAGACTATCTCTCTCACCAGGCTCACACACACAGACTATCTCTCTCACCAGGCTCACACACACAGACTATCTCTCTCACCATGCTCACACACTCAATCTCTCTCTCTCTCTCTCTCTCTCTCTCTCTCCTCTCTCTCTCTCTCTCTCTCTCTCTCTCTCTCTCTCCATGGTCACACACACAGACAATCTCTCTCACCATTGATCATGAACTCCGTGACGATGTAGATGGGTTCCATGGTGACGACGGCGTGGAGGCGGACCAGTCTGTCGTGTTGCAGCTGCTTCATCAAGTTGGCCTCCTGGAGGAAGGCCTCAGGCTCCATGGTCCCTTCCTTCAGGGTTTTCACCGCCACCTTCTGATTGCCCTTATAGTAACCTGGCCATAGGGGACGATACGAGAAGAACCCATAAGTCATAAGACTTATGTAACAGACTGAGGACCGTTTGGAGATTGCAATAGGTGGGAAGAACATTAATGCAAAGGTAAACAAAAACACACACACACACACACACACACACACACACACACACACACACACACACACACACACACACACACACACACACACACACATTGCTTCAGCATATCGCGTACCCATCCAGACTTCTCCAAACTGTCCTGCTCCCAACTTCCTGATCATTTTCAGCGTGTCTCTGGGGATCTCCCACTCGTCCTGGGCCCACGGCTGGACGGGGGCCTTCGGCTTGCAGGGGGCGTTCAGACGCTGACACAATCCATCACACGTACCTATGACACAACAACAGACCCCAGAGAGAATTATAGCCCCGTCAGCCATGCCTGTGACACAGAAAATAGACCTCAGAGAGAAACACATGCTGTTCCCTATTTATACATTTTCATTGTTATTGATTGCGGTAGAGCACCCAGACAAAAAGGCATCTGATGACGTATAACACAGGTGATTGGGTGAACCATGCTCGCTAGTTCAGTAACCTTTCCAGAGGCATGAAGATTTGAAATAACAAAAACAAAAACAAAAACAAAAACAAAAACAATAACAAAAACAAAAACAAAAACAAAAACAAAAACAAAAACAATAACAAAAACAATAACAAAAACAAAAACAATAACAAAAACAAAAACAAAAACAATAACAAAAACAAAAACAATAACAAAAACAAAAACAAAAACAAAATCAAACCCTGTCATGTTTTTTGAAGTCTTCACTGTTTACATTCAGACCTGGATCCAATCGGATCGATGGCAGACCAACCCGCACAGCGGATGTTTTTACTGTCGGAGGGAGGACCTGTGTTCGAGCAGACAAAATAAGTGAACAGCTGCTCTTCAGATTCAGAATGTCTTGAAGCCACACCCGCCCCACTCATGTTAAGAAGTTCAATATGAGAAAGTTTTTAGACTATGTAGAAATAATTTAAAAATCATTCACATCATCCTAGTGGAGATGTAGATCACATCTGTCATCTATCATCCTAGTGGAGATGTAGATTACATCTGTCATCTATCATCCTAGTGGAGATGTAGATCACATCTGTCATCTGTCATCCTAGTGGAGATGTAGATCACATCTGTCATCTATCATCCTAGTGGAGATGTAGATTACATCTGTCATCTATCATCCTAGTGGAGATGTAGATCACATCTGTCATCTATCATCCTAGTGGAGATGTAGATCACATCTGTCATCTATCATCCTAGTGGAGATGTAGATCACATCTGTCATCTATCATCCTAGTGGAGATGTAGATCACATCTGTCATCTATCATCCTAGTGGAGATGTAGATCACATCTGTCATCTATCATCCTAGTGGAGATGTAGATCACATCTGTCATCTATCATCCTAGTGGAGATGTAGATCACATCTGTCATCTATCATCCTAGTGGAGATGTAGATCACATCTGTCATCTGTCATCCTAGTGGAGATGTAGATCACATCTGTCATCTATCATCCTAGTGGAGATGTAGATCACATCTGTCATCTGTCATCCTAGTGGAGATGTAGATCACATCTGTCATCTATCATCCTAGTGGAGATGTAGATCACATCTGTCATCTATCATCCTAGTGGAGATGTAGATCACATCTGTCATCTATCATCCTAGTGGAGATGTAGATCACATCTGTCATCTATCATCCTAGTGGAGATGTAGATCACATCTGTCATCTGTCATCCTAGTGGAGATGTAGATCACATCTGTCATCTGTCATCCTAGTGGAGATGTAGATCACATCTGTCATCTATCATCCTAGTGGAGATGTAGATCACATCTGTCATCTATCATCCTAGTGGAGATGTAGATCACATCTGTCATCTATCATCCTAGTGGAGATGTAGATTACATCTGTCATCTATCATCCTAGTGGAGATGTAGATCACATCTGTCATCTATCATCCTAGTGGAGATGTAGATCACATCTGTCATCTATCATCCTAGTGGAGATGTAGATCACATCTGTCATCTATCATCCTAGTGGAGATGTAGATCACATCTGTCATCTATCATCCTAGTGGAGATGTAGATCACATCTGTCATCTATCATCCTAGTGGAGATGTAGATCACATCTGTCATCTGTCATCCTAGTGGAGATGTAGATCACATCTGTCATCTATCATCCTAGTGGAGATGTAGATCACATCTGTCATCTATCATCCTAGTGGAGATGTAGATCACATCTGTCATCTGTCATCCTAGTGGAGATGTAGATTACGGACAATTCCTTCTACCTCATAGCTTGGTTTTTGCTCTGAGATGCACTGTCAACTGTGGGACCTTATATAGACAGATGTGTGCCTTTCCAAATCATGTCCAATCAATTGAATTTACCACAGGTGGACTCCAATCAAGTTTGAAAAACATCTCAGGGATGATCAATGGAAACAGGATGCACCTGAGCTCAATTTCGAGTCTGAATTCTTAAGTAAATAAGGTATTTCCATTTTTAGATTTTTTGACCCTTTTTCATGATATCCAATTGGTAGTTACATTCTCATCGCTGCAAGTCTTGTACGGACTCAGGGGAGGCAAAGGTCAAGAGCCATGGGTCCTCCGAAACACAACTCTGCCAAGCCGCACTGCTTCTCGACACACTACCCACTTAACCCAGGAAGCCAGCCGCACCAATGCGTGCCACTTCATGGGTATCCCAGTCGCAGCCAGCTGCAACACACCCAGGATCAAACCCGGGTCTGTAGTGATGCCTCAAGCACTGCGATGCAGTGCCTTAAACCGCTGCACCACTTAGGATTAGCCTGGTTTTTTTTATTCATGTGCTAACATTTCACTTTTGTCGTTATGGGGTATTGTGATGTCATTATGGGGTATTGTGATGTCATTATGGAGTATTGTGATGTCATTATGGGGTATTGTGATGTCATTATGGAGTATTGTGATGTCATTATGGGGTATTGTGATGTCATTATGGGGTATTGTGATGTCATTATGGGGTATTGTGATGTCATTATGGGGTATTGTGATGTCATTATGGGGTATTGTGATGTCATTATGGGGTATTGTGATGTCATTATGGGGTATTGTGTTGTCATTATGGGGTATTGTGATGTCATTATGGGGTATTGTGATGTCATTATGGGGTATTGTGATGTCATTATGGGGTATTGTGATGTCATTATGGGGTATTGTGATGTCATTATGGAGTATTCTGATGTCATTATGGAGTATTGTGATGTAGTCATGGGGTATTGTGATGTCATTATGGGGTATTGTGATGTCATTATGGGGTATTGTGATGTCGTTATGGGGTATTGTGATGTCGTTATGGGGTATTGTGATGTCATCATGGGGTATTGTGATGTCATCATGGGGTATTGTGATGTCATTATGGGGTATTGTGATGTCATTATGGGGTATTGGGACGTCATTATGGAGTATTGTGATGTCATTATGGGGTATTGTGATGTCATCATGGGGTATTGTGATGTCATTATGGAGTATTGTGATGTCATTATGGGGTATTGTGATGTCATTATGGAGTATTCTGATGTCATTATGGAGTATTGTGATGTAGTTATGGGGTATTGTGATGTCATTATGGGGTATTGTGATGTCGTTATGGGGTATTGTGATGTCATCATGGGGTATTGTGATGTCATCATGGGGTATTGTGATGTCATTATGGGGTATTGTGATGTCATTATGGGGTATTGGGACGTCATTATGGAGTATTGTGATGTCATTATGGGGTATTGTGATGTCATCATGGGGTATTGTGATGTCATTATGGAGTATTGTGATGTCATTATGGGGTATTGTGATGTCATTATGGAGTATTCTGATGTCATTATGGAGTATTGTGATGTAGTTATGGGGTATTGTGATGTCATTATGGGGTATTGTGATGTCATTATGGGGTATTGTGATGTCGTTATGGGGTATTGTGATGTCGTTATGGGGTATTGTGATGTCATCATGGGGTATTGTGATGTCATCATGGGGTATTGTGATGTCATTATGGGGTATTGTGATGTCATTATGGGGTATTGGGACGTCATTATGGAGTATTGTGATGTCATTATGGGGTATTGTGATGTCATCATGGGGTATTGTGATGTCATTATGGAGTATTGTGATGTCATTATGGGGTATTGTGATGTCATTATGGAGTATTCTGATGTCATTATGGAGTATTGTGATGTAGTTATGGGGTATTGTGATGTCATTATGGGGTATTGTGATGTCATTATGGGGTATTGTGATGTCGTTATGGGGTATTGTGATGTCGTTATGGGGTATTGTGATGTCATTATGGGGTATTGTGATGTCATTATGGGGTATTGTGATGTCGTTATGGGGTATTGTGATGTCATTATGGGGTATTGTGCTGTCGTTATGGGGTATTGTGTATAGATTGATGAGGATAAATATGTATTTGATACATTTTAGAATAAGGCTGTAACGTAACAATATGTGGAAAAAGTCAAGGGGTTTGAATACTTTCCGAATGCACTGTATCTACCTTAAATACCTCATACCTCTCCACATTGACTGGTACTCCCTGTATATAGCTCCACATTGACTTGGTACTGGTACTCCCTGTATATAGCTCCACATTGACTTGGTACTGGTACTCCCTGTATATAGCTCCACATTGACTTGGCACTGGTACTCCCTGTATATAGCTCCACATTGACTTGGTACTGGTACTCCCTGTATATAGCTCCACATTGACTTGGTACTGGTACTCCCTGTATATAGCTCCACATTGACTTGGTACTGGTACTCCCTGTATATAGCTCCACATTGACTTGGTACTGGTAGCCCCTGTATATAGCTCCACATTGACTTGGTACTGTTACTCCCTGTATATAGCTCCACATTGACTTGGTACTGTTACTCCCTGTATATAGCTCCACATTGACTTGGTACTGTTACTCCCTGTATATAGCTCCACATTGACTTGGTACTGTTACTCCCTGTATATAGCTCCACATTGACTTGGTACTGGTACCCCCTGTATATAGCTCCACATTGACTTGGTACTGGTACTCCCTGTATATAGCTCCACATTGACTTGGTACTGGTACCCCCTGTATATAGCTCCACATTGACTAGGTACTGGTACTCCCTGTATATAGCTCCACATTGACTTGGTACTGTTACTCCCTGTATATAGCTCCACATTGACTTGGTACTGTTACTCCCTGTATATAGCTCCACATTGACTTGGTACTGGTACCCCCTGTATATAGCTCCACATTGACTTGGTACTGGTACTCCCTGTATATAGCTCCACATTGACTTGGTACTGGTACCCCCTGTATATAGCTCCACATTGACTAGGTACTGGTACTCCCTGTATATAGCTCCACATTGACTTGGTACTGGTACTTCCTGTATTTAGCTCCACATTGACTTGGTACTGGTACTCCCTGTATATAGCTCCACATTGACTTGGTACTGGTACTCCCTGTATAAAGTCTCCACATTGACTTGGTACTGGTACTCCCTGTATATAGCTCCACATTGACTTGGTACTGGTACTCCCTGTATATAGCTCCACATTGACTTGGTACTGGTACTCCCTGTATATAGCTCCACATTGACTTGGTACTGGTACTCCCTGTATATAGCTCCACATTGACTTGGTACTGGTACTCCCTGTATATAGCTCCACATTGACTTGGTACTGGTACTCCCTGTATATAGTCTCCACATTGACTTGGTACTGGTACTCCCTGTATATAGCTCCACATTGACTTGGTACTGGTAATCCCTGTATATAGCTCCACATTGACTTGGTACTGGTACTCCCTGTATATAGCTCCACATTGACTTGGTACTGGTTCTCCCTGTATATAGCTCCACATTGACTAGGTACTGGTACTCCCTGTATATAGCTCCACATTGACTTGGTACTGGTACTCCCTGTATATAGCTCCACATTGACTTGGTACTGGTTCTCCCTGTATATAGCTCCACATTGACTTGGTACTGGTACTCCCTGTATATAGCTCCACATTGACTTGGTACTGGTTCTCCCTGTATATAGCTCCACATTGACTTGGTACTGGTTCTCCCTGTAAATTGCTCCATTCTTGTGTATTGTATTCCTCTTATGCTACAAATACATATATTCTACATCGTTGGAAAGGGCTCATAAGCAACCATTTCATTGTAGTCTACAACCGTTGTATGATTTCATGAGAGAACCTGTCTGACTTACGAATGTGTCTGGGGGGGGGGGGGGGGGGGGGGGGGGGGGGCTGGTTATTTGGTCATAAGGCCACCACAATAGATTAGAAAACACTGCTCACCTCGACAGGAAATGAAGCAGTTCACAACATGAGGCAGAGAACCTCCTTAAAGCTTCCAATCAAGAAGACTTTACTTCACTATATATGAAGAGTTGACATACTTTCTGCCAGCTGATAGTAAGATCCTCATCCTCTCATACGGGTAAACGTATAGATGTAGGTTGGCCTCTTTGGTCTATTTTACATGTAAGGAAGTCAAGTTGTTATGTTTTGTTGAAGCTGTGATAAGGTAAGAGATTGTTCATTAAGCAGTGACAGCACGTTGCGCAATCACAAGTGAACCACGACGACCACCACCGCCAAAAAGTTAGCTGGTTTACTTTGAAATGCTACGCGATGATCGGATTCCAGTCTACGGCTTTTTACTCCTTGACCTTTAAAGAGGTCATATGAACTTTAACCTCAAACCCTCCTTATGTTTTTTTTTCTTCTTGTTTTGTTTCTAAAAAGGTGTTCTTTACCCCCAGGACACTTCAACAGTAGACTATCCAGGGGATATAAAGAGAAAGAAATATATAACCAGGATCAAACCCGGGTCTGTATTATGGGGTATTGTGATGTCATTATGGGGTATTGTGATGTCATTATGGGGTATTGTCATGTCATTATGGGGTATTGTGATGTCGTTATGGAGTATTGTGATGTCATTATGGGGTATTGTGATGTCGTTGTGGAGTATTGTGATGTCATTATGGGGTATTGTGATGTCGTTGTGGAGTATTGTGATGTCATTATGGAATATTGTGATGTCATTATGGGGTATTGTGATGTCATTATGGGGTATTGTGATGTCATTATGGGGTATTGTGATGTCGTTGTGGAGTATTGTGATGTCATTATGGGGTATTGTGATGTCGTTGTGGAGTATTGTGATGTCATTATGGGGTATTGTGGTGTCGTTATGGAGTATTGTGATGTCATTATGGGGTATTGTGATGTCATTCTGGGGTATTGTGATGTCATTATGGGGTATTGTGATGTCATTATGGGGTATTGTGATGTCGTTGTGGAGTATTGTGATGTCATTATGGGGTATTGTGATGTCGTTGTGGAGTATTGTGATGTCGTTATGGAGTATTGTGATGTCGTTATGGAGTATTGTTATGGTCATATGAACTTTAACCTCAAATATATAACCTTGATGTTCGTGGTCATTTTTAACTCACGGGTATAGTACTTGACCAGCTCCTGCAGGGAGGAGAAGGAGGTGGACGGAGAGATGTAGAACCCTCCGTTATCCAGGGAACGGATCTTATAGTGCTTCACCACATCCCCATGCTCCAGCCCTACGTCTCTGATGGACAGGGAGAGAGCACCTTTTGGGGCGACATGTCAATGACACATACAGTGTTAGTGTGTTAGATATTACTGAGCGGGTCGGAACTAGAAGCACAAGCATTTTGCTACACTCGCAATTAACATCTGCTAAACCATGTGTATGTGACCAATACAATTTGATTAGCTTACAGCTTTATGAGGCTTTTTTTTCAGTCCTTGATATCAGCTTGTATCAGTTTGTTTAATGTATATGTCATTTCTGTTAATGCCAATTATATGGTTATACGTACAAGATGGACGATTTGACCATTCCAAGTATTTCTGTATTATATTTTTGGAGCTATTTTCAATTTAAAACAATTTTGTGTTGTTCTGAAAATGGCAATGTTGTACTTTAAAAAAGGCAGAGAGGATGATTCTGACCTTTGGTGGTCTCACTCTCTCGAACTAGAAATGACCCGGCTTTATTCCCCGGAGCCAGGAGCAGACGCTCTGTCTCTCTACGACTCAGGTCCTTGAAAAACCATCTACAATACATGGAAGAACAGGGAAGTGTCGCCAAATAATGTGTTACATACTTAGCATATTGATACAGGAAGCATATTGATACAGGAAGCATATTGATACAGGAAGCATATTGATACAGGAAGCATATTGATACAGGAAGCATAGTGATACAGGAAGCATATTGATACAGGAAGCATAGTGATACAGAAAGCATATTGATACAGGAAGCATACTGATACAGGAAGCATACTGATACAGGAAGCATACGGATACAGGAAGCATATTGATACAGGAAGCATATTGATACAGGAAGCATATTGATACAGGAAGCATACTGATACAGGAATCATACTGATACAGGAAGAATATTGATACAGGATGTATATTGATACAGGAAGCATAGTGATACAGGAAGCATATTGATACAGGAAGCATAGTGATACAGGAAGCATATTGATACAGGAAGCATACGGATACAGGAAGCATACTGATACAAGAAGCATATTGATACAGGAAGCATATTGATACAGGAAGCATACTGATACAGGAAGCATACTGATACAGGAAGCATACGGATACAGGAAGCATATTGATACAGGAAGCATACGGATACAGGAAGCATACTGATACAAGAAGCATATTGATAAAGGAAGCATATTGATACAGGAAGCATACGGATACAGGAAGCATACTGATACAGGAAGCATACTGATACAGGAAGCATATTGATACATTAAGCATATTGATACAGGTAGCATACGGATACAGGAAGCATACTGATACAGGAAGCATACTGATACAGGAAGCATATTGATACAGGAAGTATATTGATACAGGAAGCATACGGATACAGGAAGCATACTGATACAGGAAAGGAAAGTGTTTTTAATTTCCTGTCAACACAACTCAGTTCATTTATAATGATCTATGGTGAAGTATGTATTGTAAACGTATGATAACCATGCTCAAAGTGTTAAATTATCAAAAAGAAAATGGCTGACTTGTGTCAGAGCAGATTCACTTACTTTTCTATTTCTAGGGTGTCTACTCTGGCCACGTACGTACATGGGATGCACCCCTCCTCTCCCGTCACCAGTGACTTAGCAAGCCACCAGTCCCCATTCCTTCAAAGAACAACAACAGAGCACGTTTTGTCTATTTCCTTACACGTCAAAATGAGCCACGTAACGGTGCCTCCAAAGGATACTGCTATCCTGTATTATCACCCTGAGGATATGATATCAGACTATTGTCTGAGAACCCAAACGTCGGCGTGACACCTCCCTAATGTAATAATGAGTGACCGTGTTGTTGTAAATCAGCACTGTACTCACTCCTGGAGGATCTGAAGCCTCTCTCCCTTTCTGAACGGTAGGTCCTGGTCCATGGTTGGTTTGAAGTCGTGCAGAGCAATGACAACGTCTTCGTCTGGAAGGGACAGGAATATGTGTAAAGGTGAAGTTTGCTTAATATCAAGAAATGAGGGTTTCGTATCAACAAAACTCTGACAATAGTCGTCATTGTAAAAGGGTTTGCAAAATGACGTTCTGAAACAGGTTGACAAATGATGTTCTGAAACAGGTTGACAAATTACATTCTGAAACAGGTTGACAATTGATGTTCTGAAACAGGTTGACAATTGATGTTCTGAAACAGGTTGACAAATTACATTCTGAAACAGGTTGACAAATTACATTCTGAAACAGGTTGACAAATTATGTTCTGAAACAGGTTGACAAATTACATTCTGAAACAGGTTGACAAATTACATTCTGAAACAGGTTGACAATTGTAACTTACCATTACCAGAGGCCTGTTCCGTATTGTGTGCCTGAGTGGAGAAAATATATTTGTGAGAATGATAAGATGTCATTATTCATAAAGACACCAAATAAATCTAGAAAAATCTGTAACCTTATTAATCCCTGATTCACATCTATGATGTCATACACGAAGAAAAAAAAACTCTATTATATCTATACTCTATATGTTACTCTATTGTCAAATCAGATCAAATAAACGTCCTGTTTGGAGAAAGGGTGGAATGAAGTGTCCACTTCCGTTACTCTATTGTCAAATCAAATCAAAGGTCACGTGCTCTGAATATGGTGAAATGCTTACTTTACAAGCCCTTTTGACCAACAATGCACAATTAAGAAAATAGAGTTAAGAAAAGACTTACTAAATAAGCTAAAACAAAATCAAACAACAATATTGAGGCTAAATACAAGGGGTACTGGTAACAATTCAATGTGCGGTAGGTGGGGGTAAAGGTTAGTGGAGGTCATTTGTAGACTATATACAGGGGGTTCCGGTACAGAGTCAATGTGGAGGCTATATACAGGGGGGTAGCGGTACAGAGTCAATGTGGAGGCTATATACAGGGGGTACCGGTACAGAGTCAATGTGGAGACTATATACAGGGGGTTCCGGTACAGAGTCAATGTGGAGGCTATATACAGGGGGTACTGGTACAGAGTCAATGTGGAGACTATATACAGGGGGTTCCGGTACAGAGTCAATGTGGAGGCTATATACAGGGGGTACCGGTACAGAGTCAATGTGGAGGCTATATACAGGGGGTACCGGTACAGAGTCAATGTGGAGGCTATATACAGGGGGTACCGGTACAGAGTCAATGTGGAGGCTATATACAGGGGGTACCGGTACAGAGTCAATGTGGAGGCTATATACAGGGGGTACCGGTACAGAGTCAATGTGGAGGCTATATACAGGGGGTACCGGTACAGAGTCAATGTGGAGGCTATATATAGGGGGTACCGGTACAGAGTCAATGTGGAGGCTATATACAGGGGGTTCCGGTACAGAGTCAATGTGGAGACTATATACAGGGGGTTCCGGTACAGAGTCAATGTGGAGGCTATATACAGGGGGTTCCGGTACAGAGTCAATGTGGAGGCTATATACAGGGGGTACCGGTACAGAGTCAATGTGGAGGCTATATACAGGGGGTACCGGTACAGAGTCAATGTGGAGGCTATATACAGGGGGTACCGGTACAGAGTCAGTGTGGAGGCTATATACAGGGGGTACCGGTACAGAGTCAATGTGGAGGCTATATACAGGGGGTTCCGGTACAGAGTCAATGTGGAGACTATATACAGGGGGTTCCGGTACAGAGTCAATGTGGAGGCTATATACAGGGGGTTCCGGTACAGAGTCAATGTGGAGACTATATACAGGGGGTTCCGGTACAGAGTCAATGTGGAGGCTATATACAGGGGGTACCGGTACAGAGTCAATGTGGAGACTATATACAGGGGGTACCGGTACAGAGTCAATGTGGAGACTATATACAGGGGGTTCCGGTACAGAGTCAATGTGGAGACTATATACAGGGGGTTCCGGTACAGAGTCAATGTGGAGGCTATATACAGGGGGTACCGGTACAGAGTCAATGTGGAGACTATATACAGGGGGTACCGGTACAGAGTCAATGTGGAGACTATATACAGGGGGTTCCGGTACAGAGTCAATGTGGAGACTATATACAGGGGGTTCCGGTACAGAGTCAATGTGGAGGCTATATACAGGGGGTTACGGTACAGAGTCAATGTGGAGACTATATACAGGGGGTACCAGTACAGAGTCAATGTGGAGGCTATATACAGGGGGTTCCGGTACAGAGTCAATGTGGAGACTATATACAGGGGGTTCCGGTACAGAGTCAATGTGGAGGCTATATACAGGGGGTACCGGTAGAGAGTCAATGTGGAGGCTATATACAGGGGGTACCGGTACAGAGTCAATGTGGAGACTATATACAGGGGGTTCCGGTACAGAGTCAATGTGGAGACTATATACAGGGGGTTCCGGTACAGAGTCAATGTGGAGGCTATATACAGGGGGTACCGGTACAGAGTCAATGTGGAGACTATATACAGGGGGTACCGGTACAGAGTCAATGTGGAGACTATATACAGGGGGTTCCGGTACAGAGTCAATGTGGAGACTATATACAGGGGGTTCCGGTACAGAGTCAATGTGGAGGCTATATACAGGGGGTTACGGTACAGAGTCAATGTGGAGACTATATACAGGGGGTACCAGTACAGAGTCAATGTGGAGGCTATATACAGGGGGTTCCGGTACAGAGTCAATGTGGAGACTATATACAGGGGGTTCCGGTACAGAGTCAATGTGGAGGCTATATACAGGGGGTACCGGTAGAGAGTCAATGTGGAGGCTATATACAGGGGGTACCGGTACAGAGTCAATGTGGAGGCTATATACAGGGGGTACCGGTAGAGAGTCAATGTGGAGGCTATATACAGGGGGTACCGGTACAGAGTCAATGTGGAGGCTATATACAGGGGGTACCGGTACTGAGTCAATGTGGAGGCTATATACAGGGGGTTCCGGTACAGAGTCAATGTGGAGGCTATATACAGGGGGTTCCGGTACAGAGTCAATGTGGAGGCTATATACAGGGGGGTACTGGTACAGAGTCAATGTGGAGGCTATATACAGGGGGTACCGGTACAGAGTCAATGTGGAGGCTATATACAGGGGGTTCCGGTACAGAGTCAATGTGGAGGCTATATACAGGGGGTACCGGTACAGAGTCAATGTGGAGGCTATATACAGGGGGTTCCGGTACAGAGTCAATGTGGAGGCTATATACAGGGGGTTCCGGTACAGAGTCAATGTGGAGGCTATATACAGGGGGTACCGGTACAGAGTCAATGTGGAGGCTATATACAGGGGGTACCGGTACAGAGTCAATGTGGAGGCTATATACAGGGGGTACCGGTACAGAGTCAATGTGGAGGCTATATACAGGGGGTACCGGTACAGAGTCAATGTGGAGGCTATATACAGGGGGTACCGGTACAGAGTCAATGTGGAGGCTATATACAGGGGGTACCGGTACAGAGTCAGTGTGGAGGCTATATACAGGGGGTACCGGTACAGAGTCAATGTGGAGGCTATATACAGGGGGTTCCGGTACAGAGTCAATGTGGAGACTATATACAGGGGGTTCCGGTACAGAGTCAATGTGGAGACTATATACAGGGGGTTCCGGTACAGAGTCAATGTGGAGGCTATATACAGGGGGTTCCGGTACAGAGTCAATGTGGAGACTATATACAGGGGGTTCCGGTACAGAGTCAATGTGGAGGCTATATACAGGGGGTACCGGTACAGAGTCAATGTGGAGACTATATACAGGGGGTACCGGTACAGAGTCAATGTGGAGACTATATACAGGGGGTTCCGGTACAGAGTCAATGTGGAGACTATATACAGGGGGTTCCGGTACAGAGTCAATGTGGAGGCTATATACAGGGGGTACCGGTACAGAGTCAATGTGGAGACTATATACAGGGGGTACCGGTACAGAGTCAATGTGGAGACTATATACAGGGGGTTCCGGTACAGAGTCAATGTGGAGACTATATACAGGGGGTTCCGGTACAGAGTCAATGTGGAGGCTATATACAGGGGGTTACGGTCCAGAGTCAATGTGGAGACTATATACAGGGGGTACCAGTACAGAGTCAATGTGGAGGCTATATACAGGGGGTTCCGGTACAGAGTCAATGTGGAGACTATATACAGGGGGTTCCGGTACAGAGTCAATGTGGAGGCTATATACAGGGGGTACCGGTAGAGAGTCAATGTGGAGGCTATATACAGGGGGTACCGGTACAGAGTCAATGTGGAGGCTATATACAGGGGGTACCGGTAGAGAGTCAATGTGGAGGCTATATACAGGGGGTACCGGTACAGAGTCAATGTGGAGGCTATATACAGGGGGTACCGGTACCGAGTCAATGTGGAGGCTATATACAGGGGGTTCCGGTACAGAGTCAATGTGGAGGCTATATACAGGGGGTTCCGGTACAGAGTCAATGTGGAGGCTATATACAGGGGGGTACTGGTACAGAGTCAATGTGGAGGCTATATACAGGGGGTACCGGTACAGAGTCAATGTGGAGGCTATATACAGGGGGTTCCGGTACAGAGTCAATGTGGAGGCTATATACAGGGGGTACCGGTACAGAGTCAATGTGGAGGCTACATACAGGGGGTTCCGGTACAGAGTCAATGTGGAGGCTATATACAGGGGGTTCCGGTACAGAGTCAATGTGGAGGCTATATACAGGGGGTACCGGTACAGAGTCAATGTGGAGGCTATATACAGGGGGTACCGGTACAGAGTCAATGTGGAGGCTATATACAGGGGGTACCGGTACAGAGTCAATGTGGAGGCTATATACAGGGGGTACCGGTACAGAGTCAATGTGGAGGCTATATACAGGGGGTACCGGTACAGAGTCAATGTGGAGGCTATATACAGGGGGTACCGGTACAGAGTCAGTGTGGAGGCTATATACAGGGGGTTCCGGTACAGAGTCAATGTGGAGGCTATATACAGGGGGTACCGGTACAGAGTCAATGTGGAGACTATATACAGGGGGTACCGGTACAGAGTCAATGTGGAGGCTATATACAGGGGGTTCCGGTGCAGAGTCAATGTGGAGGCTATATACAGGGGGTTCCGGTACAGAGTCAATGTGGAGGCTATATACAGGGGGTACCGGTACAGAGTCAATGTGGAGGCTATATACAGGGGGTTCCGGTACAGAGTCAATGTGGAGGCTATATACAGGGGGTACCGGTACAGAGTCAATGTGGAGGCTATATACAGGGGGTACCGGTACAGAGTCAATGTCTGGGGGCACCGGTGCCGAGGTAATTGAGATAATATGTACATGTAGGTAGAGTTATTAAGTGACTATGCATAGATAATAACAGAGAGTAGCAGCAGCATAGAAGGGGGGGGGGGGCAAAGCAAGTAGTCTGGGTAGCCATTTGATTAGATGTTCAGGAGTCTTATAGCTTGGGGGTAGAAGCTGTTTAGAAGCCTTTTGGACCTAGACTTTGTGCTCCGGTACCACTTGCCGTAAGGTAGCAGGGAGAATCAAATCAAATCAAATCAAATTTTATTTGTCACATACACATGGTTAGCAGATGTTAATGCGAGTGTAGCGAAATGCTTGTGCTTCTAGTTCCGACAATGCAGTAATAACCAACAAGTAATCTAACTAACAATTCCAAAACTACTGTCTTATACACAGTGGAAGGGGATAAAGAATATGTACATAAGGATATATGAATGAGTGATGGTACAGAGCAGCATAGGCAAGATACAGTAGATGGTATCGAGTACAGTATATACATATGAGATGAGTATGTAAACAAAGTGGCATAGTTAAAGTGGCTAGTGATACATGTATTACATAAGGATACAGTCGATGATATAGAGTACAGTATATACGTATGCATATGAGATGAATAATGTAGGGTAAGTAACATTATATAAGGTAGCATTGTTTAAAGTGGCTAGTGATATATTTACATCATTTCCCATCAATTCCCATTATTAAAGTGGCTGGAGTTGAGTCAGTGTCAGTGTCAGTGTGTTGGCAGCAGCCACTCAATGTTAGTGGTGGCTGTTTAACAGTCTGATGGCCTTGAGATAGAAGCTGTTTTTCAGTCTCTCAGTCTCTCAGTCTCTCGGTCCAGAACAATCTATGACTAGGGTGGTGGACAATTTTTAGGGCCTTCCTCTGACACCGCCTGGTATAGAGGTCATGGATGGCAAGAAGCTTGGCACGGGTGATGTACTGGGCCGTTCGCAATACCTTCTTTCTGGGATAATGGTGTTGATGTGAGCCATGATCAGCCTTTCCAAGCATTTCATGGCAACAGATGTGATTGCTATGGGTCGGTAGTCGTTTAGGCAGGTTACCTTAGTGTTCTTGGGCACAGGCACTATGGTGGTCTGCTTGAAACATGTTGGTATTACAGACTTGGACAGGGAGAGGTTGAAAATGTCAGTGAAGACACTTGACAGTTGGTCAGTGCATTCTGACAGTACACATCCTGGTAATCTGTCTGGCCCTGCGGCCTTGTGATTGTTGACCTGTTTAAAGGTCTTACTCACATTGGCTGGGTGTATATAGGTACTCACAGTGTGGTTGGAGGTGTTGGGTGTATATAGGTACTCACAGTGTGGTTGGACGTGTTGGGTGTATATAGGTACTCACAGTGTGGTTGGACGTGTTGGGTGTATATAGGTACTCACAGTGTGGTTGGACGTGTTGGGTGTATATAGGTACTCACAGTGTGGTTGGAGGTGTTGGGTGTATATAGGTACTCACAGTGTGGTTGGACGTGTTGGGTGTATATAGGTACTCACAGTGTGGTTGGAGGTGTTGGGTGTATATAGGTACTCACAGTGTGGTTGGAGGTGTTGGGTGTATATAGGTACTCACAGTGTGGTTGGAGGTGTTGGGTGTATGTCGGTACTCACAGTGTGGTTGGAGGTGTTGGGTGTATATAGGTACTCACAGTGTGGTTGGAGGTGTTGGGTGTTTATAGGTACTCACAGTGTGGTTGATGGATTTGGGTGTATGTCGGTACTCACAGTGTGGTTGGAGGTGTTGGGTGTATATAGGTACTCACAGTGTGGTTGGAGGTGTTGGGTGTTTATAGGTACTCACAGTGTGGTTGATGGATTTGGGTGTATGTCGGTACTCACAGTGTGGTTGGAGGTGTTGGGTGTATATAGGTACTCACAGTGTGGTTGGACGTGTTGGGTGTATATAGGTACTCACAGTGTGGTTGGAGGTGTTAGGTGTATATAGGTACTCACAGTGTGGTTGGTGGAGTTGGTGGTTTGAGAGCCTTTCCCTGGGTGGTGGATGTCGTCTTTCTGACGTTTCTGACCACTGCAGCTGGAACCCATCCTTTACAATGGTCTGATCCACACCAGTGTCTCTAGGGTCATGCCCTGTGCTGAAAATTAACACATCAATTAATCGATCGATCGATCAATCCATCAATCGATCAAATCAATCAATCAAATCAAATCAATTCATGTTACTTTCCCCAGAGGAGTGAAATTTGATTTGTGAAAAGTGGAAACATAATAAAAGTTTTTAAAAAACAAAGTCCATAAAAAAGAGTGTATCTATTATCCTCTGGGATTCAGTAAACTGAAATATTAAATTCACAGTCTGTCAGTTTGTGGATAGAACACAGAAAGCTAACATTATGTATCAGAACAGTTGCCAGTTCATCTTTAGGAACTGTTTACTGCCTGTAGCGTCCTGTATACACCTATGTCAAAGGAAGCTGTGGAAGGATCTGTGATGTAGGCTGCCATCTGAGGTGGCACCCTATTCCCTAGTGCACTACTGTCAGTATGGGCCCTGGACAAAACTAGCGCACTATTTTGGGCATAGGGTGCCATGTGTGATACGACTCGGTTTACACTCTACAAGGTGTTGAAAAGCGTTTCACAGGGATGCTGGTCTCATGTCAACTCCAACGCTTCCCACAGCTGTGTCAAGTTGGCTGGATGTCCTTTGGGTGGTGGACCAATTATTGATACACGCGGGAAACTGTTGAGCTTTCTTGTGTTGCAGTTCTTGACACACTCAAACCGGTACGCCTTGCACCAACTGCCCCCTTGTTCAAAGACGCTTAAATATTTTTTGCCTTGCCCATTCACCCTCTGAATGGCACACGTACGCAATCCATGTCTCAGTTGTCTCAAGGCATAAACATCCTCATTTAACCTGTCTCCTCCCGTAGATTTAACAGGTGATATCAATAAGGAATCATAGCTTTCACCTGGATTCACCTGGTCAGTCTGTCATAATGTTTTGTGCAATCAGTGTATGATGCTTTAAAATATATAACATTATATCGGATCAAAAAAAGGTAAGAAAATATACTTTTTTACAAACAACACTAAAACACAATTTCAGATAGCTACAATATGAATTATTATAATTTATTCTTAAATACCTTGGAACTTGGTCTTCACTTGTGTCATCAAAAGCATTCCAGTTTGAAGTGTCTGCTATTTCCTTATTCAACTCTCTCTCTCTCTCTCTCTCTCTCTCTCTCTCTCTCTCTCTCTCTCTCTCTCTCTCTCTCTCTCTCTCTCTCTCTCTCTCATAACTCAAACCTTCAGAAGACACAAACACACAAACACACTGTTGAGCGCCCTGTGTCTATCCTTAGGGACAACATCAGTTGAACTAGATTAGACAGTAGTTGTTGTGTTTATTTATACTGATGGTCCACTCCCTTTCCTGCATTGGAATGGCCACATTGTGTGTGTGTGTGTGTGTGTGTGTGTGTGTGTGTGTGTGTGTGTGTGTGTGTGTGTGTGTGTGTGTGTGTGTGTGTGTGTGTGTGTGTGTGTGTGTGTGTGTGTGTGTGCTTGCGTGCTTGCGTGCTTGCGGGCGTCTCTGTGCATTGACGGTTTGCAGTGGTCATAATTGACTCGTTGACTACAATAACAATTATATTGGACTACTGATTTCTGTGTCTGATTTCTGTTATTAGGTGTTTGTGTGGAGGTAGGGATATAAATGCTAGTTTCTGTACTTCAACAGGATCTGCTATAGGATGTTGTTTACTAGCCAACAGTAATGCATTTCCTGATTGGGCTATTAAACTGTTCAAATCTGGTACGAGCGGATCTGGTACTAATCTGGTACCAGTAATCTGGTACTAATCTGGTACTAGGGTATCTGGTACTAATCTGGTACCAGTAATCTGGTACTAATCTGGTAATAGGGTATCTGGTACTAATCTGGTACCAGTAATCTGGTACTAATCTGGTACTAGGGACAGCTAGGGTCCTGTCTCAGACTGGTACTGTAAATAGGGTCCTGTCTCAGACTGATACTGTAAATAGGGTCCTGTCTCAGACTGGTACCGTAAATAGGGTCCTGTCTCAGACTGGTACTGTAAATAGGGTCCTGTCTCAGACTGGTACTGTAAACA
>NW_027258643.1:0-62017 GCF_045791955.1 Oncorhynchus clarkii lewisi | reverse complement strand
CAGTGAAATGCTTACAAGCCCTTAACTAACAATGCAGTTGTAAGAAAAATGTGTGTTAAGGAAAGAAATTAGTAAGTAAAAAATAAGAAATAAAGTTACAAATAAGGAATGAGCAGCAGTAAAATAACAGTAGTGAGGCTATATACAGGGTACAGAGTCAATCAATGTGCTGGGGCGAGGTAATTGAGGTAATATAGATAATAAACAGAGAGGAGCAGCATCATAAAAGGGGGGGGGGGCAATGCAAATAGTCCGGGTAGCCATTTGATTAGCTGTTCAGGAGTCTTATGGCCTGGGGGTAGAAGTTTTTAAGAAGCCTTTTGAACCTAGACTTGGTGCTCTGGTAGTACTAGCTGTGCAGTAGCAGAGAGCGCAGTCTATGACTAGGATGGCTGGAGTCTTTGACAATTTTTATGGCCTTCCTTTGACACCGCCTGGTATAGAGGTCCTGGATGGCAGGAATCTTGGCCCTAGTGATGTACTGGGCCTTACGCACTAACCTCTGTAGTGCATTGCGGTCGAGGAATGAGCAGTTGCCATACCAGGTAGTGATGCAACCAGTCAGGATGCTCTCGATGGTGCAGCTGTACAACCTTTTGAGGATTTGAGGACCCATGCCGAATCTTTTCAGTCTCCTGAGGGGGAATAGGCTTTGTCGTGCCCTCTTCACGACTGTCTTTGTGTGTTTGGACCATGATAGTTTGTTGGTGATGTGAAATGAGGGCGTGCTCGGACCTCCTTTTCCTGTAGTCCACAATCATCTCCTTTGTCTTGATCACATTGAGGGAGTTGTTAACCTGGCACCACATGTCTAGGTCTCTGACCTCCTCCCTATAGGCTGTCTCGTCGTTGTCGGTGTTCAAGCCTACCACTGTTGTGTCATCGGCAAACTTAATGATGGTGTTGAAGTCGTGCCTGGTCATGCAATCATGAGTGATCAGGGAGTACAGGAGGGGGCTGAGCACGCACCCCTGAGGGGCCTCCGTGTTGAGGATCAGCAGGGCGGATGTGTTGTTACCTACTCCTACCACCTGGGGGTGGTCCGTCAGGAAGTCCAGTATCCAGTTGCAGAGGGAGGTGTCCTTTGCTTAATGATGAGCTTTGAGGGGACTGTGGTGTTGAACGCTAGGCTGTAGTCAATGAATAGCATTCTAACATAGAACATGTCCCTTTTGTCCAGGTGGGAAAGGGCACTGTGGAGTGCAATAGAGATTGCATAATCTGTGGATCTGTTGGGGTGGTATGCAGATTGGAGTGGGTCTAGGGTTTCTGGGATAATGGTGTTGATGTGAGCCATGGCCAGCCTTTCAAACCACTTCATGGCTAAAGACGTGAGTGCTACGGGTCGGTAGTCATTTAGGCAGGTTACCTTAGTGTTATTGGACACAGGGACTATGGTGGTCTGCTTGAAACATGTTGGTATTACAGACTCAGACAGGGACAGGTTGAAAATGTCAGTGAAGAAACTTTCCAGTTGGAGAAGGGTTTGGCCTGCTGGGATGTCCTTGTCCCATCTTGTGACGGCCAGGCGCATGCTCAGAGTACACGTCCTGGTAATCCGTCTGGCCCGTCTGCCCTGCAGCCTTATGTTGACCTGTTTGTTGACCTGTTTAAAAGTCTTACTCACATCTACAGTGCCTAGCTCCACTCCCATTCTCCAGGCGCTATCATTTGTTGACCTCTGTAACCGTAAAAGCCTTGGTTTCATGCATGTTAACATTAGAAGCCTCCTCCCTACGTTTGTTATATTCACTGCCCTAGCACACTCTGCCAATGTCCTAGCCGTGTCTGAATCCTGGCTCAGGAAGACTACCAAAAACCCTGAAATTTCCATCCCTAACTATAACATTTTCCAACAAGATAGAACTGACAAAGGGGGCGGAGTTGCAATCTACTGCAGAGATAGCCTGCAGAGTTCTGTCTTACTGTCCAGGCCTGTACCCAATTCGAGCTTCTACTTTTAAAAATCCACCTTTCCAAAAACAAGTCTCTCACCGTTGCCGCTTGCTATAGGCCACCCTCTGCCCGCAGCTGTGCCCTGGACACCATGTGAACTGATTGCCCCCCATCTATCTTCAGAGCTCGTGCTGCTAGGTGACCTAAACTGGGACATGCTTAACACCCCGGCCATCCTACAATCTAAGCTTGATGCCCTCAATCTCACACAAATGATCAATGAACCTACCAGGTATAACCCCAAATCTATAAATACGGGCACCCTCATAGATATCATCCTAACCAACTTGCCCTCCAAATATACCTCTGCTGTTTTCAACCAAGATCTCAACGATCACTGCCTCATTGCCTGCATCCGTAATGGGTCTGCGGTCAAACGGCCACCCCTCATGACTGTCAAACGCTCCCTGAAACACTTCTGCGAGCAGGCCTTTCTAATCGACCTGGTATCCTGGGGGGATGTTATATTTAAAGATTAAAATAGGGGATTTTGTTAATTGCATGTCTACCTTGTTGCCTGTTGCTGTGTGTGCGCGCCACTGTTGAAATACCTGAGTTAGATGATCTGGTGAAACTATATTTTAGAATTGGCTTCAGTAACAAGGAAATCCTTGCTCTTTTAGCACATAATAACCATCATATTATAAGTATTAGGACCAGGAAGAGGTTGTACCACCGATTATTTTCAGAAGGAGAACCCATGGTTACATACAGTATTAGGTAGAGACGGACAGGCTGTGTGTGTATGCAGGTGTGTGTGGGTGGTGAAAAGTAGGGGAAAAACAAAACAAATGGCCATAAATCTAACAATCTAACACACTTGTTTGAACAGGCGTCACTGCACACTCACGTTTATCAATCAACTGATCTAAAAACTCACACACGCACCCACACACACACATCCCAAGTTTCCCCCTGGCAATTTCATACTATCATACACTCTTCTAACGGCCATAGTGCGGTATGAGCACAAACAAAAAACATTCTCATCTCTGAATGTGAAGAGAACTGGGGTTGAGTCCCTGTCAGTCTGCTGTCCCAATTTCGCTACAACGTTCTGCTGCGTAGTTTAGGACAAACCTTTGAAAAAATCTGTGCATAATAGCAACTATTAATGACCTTATCCATGGTGCTTTACTAAGAGTAGTATTTATTTCCCCCATATGGAAACTATCCTTCTAACGACTATAGGCTAGTAGGCTACGTGAGCACAGCTATTACAACACATGATCTTAGGATCCTGGAGAGCGGAGGCTGTGTGTGTGTGAATGTGTCCCATGTCAAGCTGCTCTCCAAATTCGCTACAACACCACACTGCTATTCTACAGCCCATTATAAACCTATAGTGGCCACTGGCGTAATGCAGTTTCGAGATCGGTGTGAAAAAACTTGACTGGCCTGCACAGAGCTCTGACCTGAACCCCATCGAACACCTTTGAGATGAATTGGAACACCGACTGTGAGCCAGGCCTAATCGCCCAACATCAGTGCCCGACCTCACTAATGCTCTTGTGGCTGAATGGAAGCAAGTCCCTGCAGCAATGTTCCACCATCTAGTGAAAGCCTTCCCAGAAGAGTGGAGGCTGTTATACCAGCAAAGGGGGGACCAACTCCATATTAATGCCCATGACTTTTGAATGAGACGTTTGACGAGCAGGTGTCCACATACTTTTGGTCAGGTAGAGTATATAACTTTCTCACACATTATTCAAGATTCATTCAGGATTATCCATAATAATGGATCATAATAATGCATCCACATTAATGTAGAAGGGTTTAGAAACATATTACTTCAGCCAACCAGTTTTCAGAGCATTTCATATTATTCTGTATGTAAACACGATACAGACTAGAGGTCGACCGATTAATCGGAATGGCCGATTTCAAGTTTTCATAACAATCAGAAATCGGTATTTTTGGGTACCGATTTTGCCGATCAAAAAAACAACAATTATACCTTTATTTAACGAGGCAAGTCAGTTAAGAACACATTCTTATTTTCAATGACGGCCTAGGAACGGTGGGTTAACTGCCTTGTTCAGGGGCAGAACGACAGATTTTCACCTTGTCAGCTCGTGGATTCAATCTTGCAACCTTACAGTTAACTAGTCCAACTCTCTAACCACCTGATTACATTGCACTCCACGAGGAGCCTGCCTGTTAAGCGAATGCAGTAGAAGCCAAGGTAAGTTGCTAGCTAGCATTAAACTTATCTTATAAAAAACTATCAATCAATCATAATCACTAGTTATAACTACACATGGTTGATTATATTACTAGTTTATCTAGCATGTCCTGCGTTGTATATAATCGATGCAACGCTGGGGGATGATTTAACAAAAGCAAATTTGCGAAAAAAGCACAATCGTTGCACGACTGTACCTAACCATAAACACCAATGCCTTTCTTAAAATCAATACACAGAAGTATATATTTTTAAACCTGCATATTTAGCTAAAAGAAATCCAGGTTAGCAGGCAATATTAACCAGGTGAAATTGTGTCATATCTCTTGCGTTCATTGCACGTAGAGTCAGGGTATATGCAACAGTTTGGGCAGCCCGGCTCATTGCGAACTAATTTGCCAGAATTTTACGTAATTATGACATAACATTGAAGGTTGTTCAATGTAACAAGGATATTTAGACTTAGGGATGTCACCCTTTAGATAAAATACCAAACGGTTCCGTATTTCACTGAAATAATAAACATTTTGTTTTTGAAATTATAGTTTCCAGATTCGACCATATTAATGACCAAAGGCTCATATTTCTGTGTGTTATTATGTTATAATTAAGTCTGACTTGATAGAGCAGTCTGACTGAGCGATGGTAGGCAGCAACAGGCTCGTAAGCATTCATTCAAACAGCACCTTTGTGCGTTTTGCCAGCAGCACTTCGCAAGCACAGCGCTGTTTATGACTTCAAGCCTATCAGCCTAATGGCTGGTGTAACCGATGTGAAATGGCAAGCTAGTTAGCTGGGTGTGTGGTAGTAACGTTTCAAACGTCACTCACTCTGAGACTTGGAGTAGTTATTCCCCTTGCGCTGCAAGGGCCAGGGCTTTTGTGGAGCGATGGGTAACGCTGCTTCGAGTGTGGTCATTGTCGATGTGTTCCTGGTTCGAGCCCAGGTAGGGGCGAGGAGAGGGACGGAAGCTATACTGTTACACTGGCAATACTATATATATATAGTGCCTATAAGAACATCCAATAGTCAAAGATATATGAAATACAAATGGTATAGAGAGAAATAGTCCTATAATTCCTATAATAACTACAATCTAAAACTTCTTACCTGGGAATATTGAAGACTCATGTTAAAAGGAACCACCAACTTTCATATGTTCTCATATTCTGAGCAAGGAACTCAAACGTTAGCTTTTTTACATGGCACATATTGCACTTTTACTTTTCCAACACTTTGTTTTTGCATTATTTAAACCAAATTGAACATGTTTCATTATTTATTTGAGGCTAAATTGATTTTATTGATGTATTATATTAAGTTCAAATAAGTGTTAATTCAGTATTGTTGTAATTGTCATTATTACAAATATATATATTTTTTAAATCGGCTGATTAATTGGCATCAGCTTTTTTTGGTCCTCCAATAATCGGTATCGGCGTTGAAAAATCATAATCGGTCGACCTCTAATACAGACCATTTAGTGTGATATGTTATGTTGCGTACGATATTATTTTAAGAATGTCCATCATTTTGTATAATATGTTACGAATCTGGAAAATGTACAATATGTTACCAATTTGCAAAATGTATGATATGTTACGAATTCTAGCCAAGTGGCTACCATTAACTAACTGGCAAATATTAGCTAGGCTAGGGGTTAGGGTTAAGGTTAAGTTTTGGAGTTAGGTTAAAGGGTTCAGGTTAGGGGAAGGGTTAGCTAACATGTTATACTGAACAGAATTTTTAATGCAACAATTTCAAAGGTTTTGCTGAGCCAATTGAAATAAATTCATTAGGCCCTAATCTATGGATTTCACATGGGCAGGAGCGCAGGCATGGGTGGGCACAGGCCCAGTCAATCACAATGAGTTTTTCCCAACAAAAAGGCTTTATTACAGACAAAAATATTTACCAATTAGCTAAAGTTGTCCGTGATGAGATTTGAACTCGCATCCTTTGTGTTGCTAGACATTCGCATTATACACCCAACCAACTCGCATCCGTTGGGCTGCTAGACCTTCGCGTTATACACCAAACCATCCACCCTACTTCTGTTTTTGCCTTAAGTTATCATGTGTCTTATGTAACCATACCAAATGTAACACATACTAATTTCAGTGTCCCAGATTTACATGTATTATGTTACGTCTATTCTATGAGACCAGGCTGCTGCAGCTGGCACCACATTTGTTTTCTGTGGTTTATGTTCCATCCCTGCAGTGTCATCACAGCCCTAGCAGTCAGCTGTACTTTATAGCTTTTTAACTACACATATATCTGTAAACACATGGATTAACAGTAGGGTAGTTTATTTTCCTAGAGGTGCATGTTCTTTTACGTCATTCAGAACAGTTGCCTACCTGTCTTTTGTCTCCTGCAAATCATTTTCCAGACAACTAGCCCGCATACTGTACAAGGCAGTGGAGTTTCTTTGTTGTGGCACATCCACCTGGTCTCCCCATTTGACCCCCTACTCATTTTTTCCCTTCGTTTTCTCGTGTACTTTTCCGAAAAAAAAACCTGCGTTCAGGTTCAACGAGAGTCTTTCAGTTGTTTTTCAACCGTTCAAGACGGGTCCAACTGCTATCAGACAACACCCATAACGTATTTATTCCAAACATCTGCCAGCACAAAGACTCAATTCACTGCCAGCCATCAGGATTACAACTGCTTTCAGAGGACATACCTGCCGCGCAAACTTGCTTTCACAATACACATTCTACATATCAGTACTTGTCTTTCTTTGTTTAAGTTCCTGCATAGCCAAAGATCGAGTCCCTGGCTGGGATGTGTTCAGTATAGGCACACTAAAACAAAACATTTTGCAACGTAAAAGTAACATCTGTTCATGAGGTAGGCATATCTAGGCTACTTCTGCATTTCACATTACTAAACATTTTCCAGCAACTGAACTGCGTTTTTGAAATGCACACAGCTGTACACACACACAATGTTCAAATTATTTTATAAGTGTCATCATCCATTCTCCCTTAATTTAAGTAACCTAGTGCCGAGTAGCTCAGTTGGCCAGTTAGTAGAGAGTATGGTGCTTGCAACGCCAGGGTTGTGGGTTCCATTCCCATAGAGGACCAGTACTAAGAACATGTAAACACTCACTACTGTACGTCACTCTGGATAAGAGCGTCTGCTAAATGACAAAAATGAAGGTTAATTTTGTAAATGCCGAATCGCTATGGCAAGACACATCATTCACCCAAGTTTCGTAAACAAATTGGGTCAGTGGTTATATCGTTTGTGATGAACACACGAACGGAGACAGATCCATAGTCCCCCCTCCTGATTTCATTTTGGGGGACAATAAGTCAATGTGCCACTAGAATAAATGGTATATACAGTATACCACATAGCAGTGGTAAGATACACCATGTGAGCATAAACAGCATATAACATAATCAGTTGACTTGGTGTACAGAGAGAACAGGAGAGGACCTAGTACAGAGCCCTGGGGGACAACAGTAGCATACAGTACAGTTGACCATAGATTAACACACAGGGTCACATAGAATGTAAGAAATGCTACTTGTTTTAAAACCCAAGGTGCTACAATAAAAACAAATCTAAGCAATTACATTTCTATAGCTCAATCTGAACCGCTTCAGTGATACAGATTGAATAGCGCCCCAAGTCATTCAATTAGTTATTTATGTGATAATGCCAGAGAAGCCGGTGTTTGGAGGATATATTGCTGGTATATACTTCAAACACCGGCTTCGAGGGCATTATCACTTTAATACAACGGATTACCAACATAATAACGATTGACATATTTTCTTTAAAAACGTTATTTTAAGGAATTTACTCATTCTATACATCCTTCCACAAGATATAATCCCGACTCAAATCTAGGGTTGCCAGCTGGTTGTTTCGATCTATTGGTTCGGTTACTAGAGACGCAATCCAGTCGTTCAGTCTTTTTGTTCTGTATATTTGGACATGACCCAGTCGTTTGTTCTAAATGTTCCATTGCCAGTTCGTATCACTTGCTTGCTAGGTAGCCAGCTACGGCTAACTCACAGTCACGTCAAGAAGTGCAGTCAGAATAACAGCAGAGTAGCCATAATTTGCATTTGTTTAAGCTGTTTCTTAGTGACATTAATTTGGATACATTCAAATGAGGCTCGATTTCGCCTGGCATAGAAAATGTGCTCACTCGTCAGGACACTGTTGTTCAGCAACACAATCACTTCAAACTGAAGCTGGAAAGACTGTAAACTAGCTGCACTTCATTTCGTTTGACCTTTTTTCTATTGACATTTCTTTGAATACAGTGCATTTGGAAAGTATTCAGACCCCTTCCCTTTTTCCACATTTTTACGTTACATCCTTATTCTAAAATTTATTAAATTAATAATAATCCTCATTAATCTACACACAATATTCCATAATGACAAAGTGAAAACAAGTTTCCATTGAACATCCTTGAGATATTTCTACAACTTGATTGGAGTCCACCTGTGGTAAAGTCAATTGATTTGAATTTTTTTTTGTAAATAAAAAAAAAAAAAACAGAAATACCTTATTTACATAAGTATTCAGACTCTTTGCTATGAGACTCGAAATTGAGCTCAGGTGAATCCTATTTCCATTGATCATCCTTGAGATGTTTCTACAACATTAGGTCCACCTGTGGTAAATTCAATTGATTGGACCTGATTTGGAAAGGAACACACCTGTCTATATAAGGTCTCACAGTTGACAGCGCATGTCAGAGCAAAAACCAAGCCATGCGGTCGAAAGAATTGTCCGTAAAGCTCCAAGACAGGATTGTGTCAAGGCACAAATCTGGGGAAGGGTACCAAAACATTTGAAACCACCAAGAATCTTCCTAGAGCTGGCCGCCCGGCCAAACTGAGAAATCGGGGGAAAAGGGCCTTGGTCAGGGAGGTGACCAAGAACCCAATGGAACCCGACGCTGACAGATCCGCAGAGTTCCTCTGTGGAGATGGGAGAACTTTCCAGAACAACAATCTCCGCAGCACTCCACCAATCAGGCCTTTATGGTAGAGTGGCCAGACGGAAGCCACTCCTCAGTAAAATACACATTACATCCCACTTGGAGTTTGCCAAAAGGCACCTAAAGGACTCTCAGACAATGAGAAACAAGATTCTCTGGTCGGATGAAACCAAGATTGAACTCTTTGGCCTGAATGACAAGCATTACATCTGGAGGAAACCTGGCACCATCACTACGGTGAAGTGCGGTGGTGGCAGCATCATGCTGTGGGGATGTTTTTCAGCAGCAGGGACTGGGAGACTAGTCAGGATCGAGAGAAAGATGAACAGAGCAAGGTACAGAGAGATCCTTGATGAAGTTTGTAGCATCATTCCCAAGAAGAATTGAAGCTGTAATCACTGCCAAAGGTGCTTCCACAAAGTACTGAGTAAAGGGTCTGAATACTTATGTAAATGTAATATTTCAGTTTTAATACATTTGCAAAAATGGCGCAGAACTGAAAAAGCGTGTGCGAGCAAGGAGGCCTACAAACCTGACTCAGTTACACCAGCTCTGTCAGGAGGAATGTGCCAAAATTCACCCAACTTATTGTGGGAAGCTTGTGGAAGGCTATCCGAAACATTCGACCCAAGTAAAACAAATTAAAGGTAACTTCTGACCCTCTGGGAATGTGATGAAATAAATAAATCATTCTCTCTATTATTCTGACATTTCACATTCTTAAAATAAAGTGGTGATCCTAACTGACCTAAGACAGGGATTTTTACTAGGATTAGATGTCAGGAATTGTGAAAAACTGAGTTTAAATGTATTTGGCTAAGGTGCATGTAAACATATGACTTCAACTGTAAGTAATCTACACAAATCTATAACTACATTTATAACATGAAGAATGTACATCTTTATATTTACAACATCCACTTTCCTTTGCAGTGGAGACAGTCACAAAGTCACTCAGTTCTACATTGTAGAATAATAGTGAAGACATCAACTATGAAATAACACATGTACAGTGCCTTGTACAGTGCCTTGCGAAAGTATTCGGCCCCCTTGAACTTTGCGACCTTTTGCCACATTTCAGGCTTCAAACATAAAGATATAAAACTGTTTTTTTTGTGAAGAATCAACAACAAGTGGGACACAATCATGAAGTGGAACGACATTTATTGGATATTTCAAACTTTTTTAACAAATCAAAAACTGAAAAATTGGGCGTGCAAAATTATTCAGCCCCCTTAAGTTAATACTTTGTAGCGCCACCTTTTGCTGCAATTACAGCTGTAAGTCGCTTGGGGTATGTCTCTATCAGTTTTGCACATCGAGAGACTGATTTTTTTTCCCATTCCTCCTTGCAAAACAGCTCGAGCTCAGTGAGGTTGGATGGAGAGCATTTGTGAACAGCAGTTTTCAGTTCTTTCCACAGATTCTCGATTGGATTCAGGTCTGGACTTTGACTTGGCCATTCTAACACCTGGATATGTTTATTTTTGAACCATTCCATTGTAGATTTTGCTTTATGTTTTGGATCATTGTCTTGTTGGAAGACAAATCTCCGTCCCAGTCTCAGGTCTTTTGCAGACTCCATCAGGTTTTCTTCCAGAATGGTCCTGTATTTGGCTCCATCCATCTTCCCATCAATTTTAACCATCTTCCCTGTCCCTGCTGAAGAAAAGCAGGCCCAAACCATGATGCTGCCACCACCATGTTTGACAGTGGGGATGGTGTGTTCAGGGTGATGAGCTGTGTTGCTTTTACACCAAACATAACGTTTTGCATTGTTGCCAAAATGTTCAATTTTGGTTTCATCTGACCAGAGCACCTTCTTCCACATGTTTGGTGTGTCTCCCAGGTGGCTTGTGGCAAACTTTAAATGACACTTTTTATGGATATCTTTAAGAAATGGCTTTCTTCTTGCCACTCTTCCATAAAGGCCAGATTTGTGCAATATACGACTGATTGTTGTCCTATGGACAGAGTCTCCCACCTCAGCTGTAGATCTCTGCAGTTCATCCAGAGTGATCATGGGCCTCTTGGCTGCATCTCTGATCAGTCTTCTCCTTGTATGAGCTGAAAGTTTAGAGGGACGGCCAGGTCTTGGTAGATTTGCAGTGGTCTGATACTCCTTCCATTTCAATATTATCGCTTGCACAGTGCTCCTTGGGATGTTTAAAGCTTGGGAAATATTTTTGTATCCAAATCCGGCTTTAAACTTCTCCACAACAGTATCTCGGACCTGCCTGGTGTGTTCCTTGTTCTTCATGATGCTCTCTGCGCTTTTAACGGACCTCTGAGACTATCACAGTGCAGGTGCATTTATACGGAGACTTGATTACACACAGGTGGATTGTATTTATCATCATTAGTCATTTAGGTCAACATTGGATCATTCAGAGATCCTCACTGAACTTCTGGAGAGAGTTTGCTGCACTGAAAGTAAAGGGGCTGAATAATTTTGCACGCCCAATTTTTCAGTTTTTGATTTGTTAAAAAAGTTTGAAATATCCAATAAATGTCGTTCCACTTCATGATTGTGTCCCACTTGTTGTTGATTCTTCACACAAATACAGTTTTATATCATTATGTTTGAAGCCTGAAATGTGGCAAAAGGTTGCAAAGTTCAAGGGGGCCGAATACTTTCGCAAGGCACTGTAGTAACCAAAACAAGTGTTAAACAAATCAAAATAGATTTTATATTTTAGATTCTTCAAAGTAGCCACCTTGATGACAGCTTTGCACACTCTTGGCATTCTCTCAGCTTCACCTGGAATGCTTTTCCAACAGTCTTGAAGGAGTTCCCACATATGCTGAGCACTTGTTGGCTGCTTTTCCTTCCCTCTGTCGCCCAACTCATCCCAAACCATCTCAATTGGGTTGAGGTCGGGTGATTGTGGAGGCCAGGTCATCTGATGCAGCACTCCATCACTCTCCTTATTAGTCAAATAGCCATTACACAGTCTGGTGTGTTGGGTCATTGTCCTGTTGAAAAACAAATGACAGTCCCACTAAGCGCAAACCAGATGGGGTGGCGTATCGCTGCAGAATGCTATGGTAGCCATGCTGGTTAGGTGTGCCTTTAATTCTAAATAAAATCACTGACAGTGTCACCAGCAAAGCACCCCAGACCATCACACCTCCTCCTCCATGCTTCACATTGGGAACTACACATGCAGAGATCACCCGTTCACCTACTCTGCGTCTCACAAAGGCATGGTGGTTGGAACCAAAAATCTCAAATTTGGACTCATCAGACCAAAGGACAGAGTTCCACCGGACTAATGTCCATTGCTCGTGTTTCTTGGCCCAAGCAAGTCTCTTCTTATTATTGGTATCCTTCTTATTATTGGTATCCTGTTACTTGAACTCTGTGAAGCATGTATTTGGGCAGCAATTTCTGAGGCTGGTAACTGTAATGAACTTATCCTCTGCAGCTCCCAAGTCTGGGTCTTCCTTTCCTGTGGCGATCCTCATGAGAGCCAGTTTCATCATAAGGCTTGATGGTTTTTGCGAATGCACTTGAAGAAACTTTCCAGATTGATTGACCTTCATGTTTTAAAGTAATGATGGACTGTCGTTTCTCTTTGCTTATTTGAGCTGTTCTTGGTATAATGTGGACTTGGCCTTTTACCAAATGGGGCCATCTTCTGTATACCACCCCTACCTTGTCACAACACAACTGATTGGCTCAAACACATTAAGAAGGAAAGAAATTCCACAAATTAACTTTTAACAAGGCACACCTACAGTGGGGCAAAAAAGTATTTAGTCAGCCACCAATTGTGCAAGTTCTCCCACTTAAAAGATGAGAGAGGCTTGTAATTTTCATCATAGGTACACTTCAACTATGACAGACAAAATGAGAAAAGAAATCCAGAAAATCACATTGTAGGATTTTTAATGAATTTATTTGCAAATTATGGTGGAAAATAAGTATTTGGTCAATAACAAAAGTTTATCTCAATACTTTGTTATATACCCTTTGTTGGCAATGACAGAGGTCAAACGTTTTCTGTAAGTCTTCACAAGGTTTTCACACACTGTTGCTGGTATTTTCCATGGTCTTCCGGGCCTTTTGGTGTACCTGAGCTCACCAGTGTGTTCTTTCTTTTTAAGAATGTACCAAATAGTTGATTTGTTCACACCTAATGGTTTTGCTATCTCGCTGATGGGTTTGTTCAGCCTAATGATGTCTTGCTTCACTGGCAGTGACAGCTCCTTGGACTTCATGTTGAGGGTTAACAACAACATATACCAAATGCAGATGCCACACTTCAAATCAACTCTTGACCTTTTATCTGCTTACTTGTAAATGAACTAATGAGGGAATAACACACACCTGGCCATGGAACAGCTGATCAGCCAATTGTCCAATTACTTTTGGTCCCTTAAAAAGGGTGGGACCACATATAAAAAGTGCTGTAATTCCTACACTGTTCACCTGATTTGGATGTAAATACCCTCAAATTAAAGCTGAAAGTCTGCAAGTTCAGCTCATATTCATTGTTTAATTTCAACGTCAATATGCTGTGGTAGACAGCTAAAAATGTTGTTGTCACTGAATGTGAAGAGAACTGGGGTTGAGTCCCTGTCAGTATGCTGTCCGAATTCACGACAGCATTCTGCTGTGTAGTAGCAACTATTAACAACCCCCATTAACAACCCCCAGCTACCCACATACACTATATATATGACCACCCCTTCAAATTAGAGTCAATGCATATGGAGGAAGTTTAGCATTACGGCGTGATTGAAATTTTAAAGGCAATGTTCCCTGCTTTAGTGGAGACTACATTCATGGTAAATGCTGAATAATTTGGCTCAATGGGAAATGACCTTTACATTTCTATAGCTCAATCTGAACCGCTTCAGTGATGCAGATTGAATAGCGCCCCAAGTCATTCAATGAGTTAATCACAGATGGCATTAGGAATAACAACTTTACTATGAGTTAATCACAGATGGCATTAGGAATAACAACTTTACTATGAGTTAATCACAGATGGCAATAACAACTTTACTATGAAAATGGAATACTACTTGAAATAGAACTTAAATGAATTTGAATATTATTCATTTTTATTATTAACTTGAAATATACAGTTTATCATAGATTTAACATACAATGTGAGTAATTGTACATTACTGTAATAAAAATACATTTGATTTGTAACATGCTTTTCAAAAACCCTTGGTGCTACAATAAAAATCCAAGCAATTAGTACAACACACAAGACAATCCAGACATCAAATACACTGAAATATTTGTTTATTTAACTAGGCAAGTCAATAAAGAACAAATGTATTTACAATGACGGCCTACCCCGGCCAAACCCATATGACACTGGGCCAATTGTGCGCCGCCCTATTGGACTCCCAATCACGGCCGTATGTAATACAGCCTGGATTCGAACCAGGGACATTAAGTAACCCCTCTTGCATTGAGATGCAGTACCTTAAACCGCTGCACTAGCAGTCTGGTAAAATGCACAGCAGAGTTACTAAGAAGACAATAAGTTTGTTGAGTTAAAGAAGCTTACCACTATAGTCAATATGTATAGACATGATGGATATAACACGATGTCATTATAACATGGCTTTTTACTGAGCTTTTACTGAGCTGAGCTTTTTACTGAGCTAACAGAACACACAGTCCACTGACACGCAACAGAAACAACCAATATCAAACCATATTTACATTACCTATAACGCCAACTTACTGACAGATTGACAAGTCATCATTCCAACCAGGAGTAACAGTCAGTCCATATACTACAGTGTAATGAGGTGAAGTAAAAGTAATAACAACCTGAATGACCCGTTTCTTTTGCCATTTTCTTGTTGGGGGGAGGGGGGTGTTACAGGTACAATTACCAAAAATATTGGTACAGGATTCAAACAAGAAAACTAAAAAGTGGACCTCAACCTCTCATCCCATTTATCCAACCACCCACCCCTCCCCCTAATTAACAGTCTGATGGCCTGGAGATAAAAGCTGTCCTGTCTCTCTGTCCCGGTTTTGATGCACCTGTACTGTCTCCGCCTTCTACATGGTAGCGAGGTGAACAGGTCGTGGCTCGGGTGGCTGAGATCCTTGATCATCTTCTTGGCCTTCCTGTGACACCGGGTGCTGTAGATGTCCTGGAGGGCAGGCAGTGTGCCCCCGGTGACGTGTTTGTTGAGGTTATTTTCCTGGCACCACTTTGCCAGGGTTCTCTGATTCAAGGAGCGATCATTGTCGATTTCGAAGCATTGAATATTTATATTGAAGCACTTTTAAATTTATTTTGTAACTGTCCCAGAAGCATTTAACTGCAGAGCACTCCCACAACCAAGGATTTTGAGTTGAGGCCATTCCTTCACTGAATCTGTGAGCTGTCAATCATTTAACCTGGGAAGGAAAGAAGGGAAGTGGATCTAAGTCCTTATACAGCAGCATAGACATATAGGGGTCGTATTCACTAGACATCAAAGAGAAGAACACGGAACAAAACGGGCAGGAACTACCTGAACTTATCCAATAAGAAACTAGCATGTGTTGCAAAATGTTTCGCTACAGTTTGCACAAATGAATATGATCCGGGTGTCTGGATGTCTACAATGGCTAATTGTTCACTATATTACTGTGTTCATAAAACTGTGATCTTAAAAAAACTCACCGCAGTGTCTCCAGTGTAGAGGGGATCCTCTTGTACAGAAGAGAGCAGCTTTACTCCAGAGACTCCTGGAGCATTTCCACTCAGGTCCAGCTCCTTCAGGTGGGAGGGGTTTGACCTCAGAGCTGAAGCCAGAGAAGCACAGCCTTCCTCTGTGATGCTGCAGCCTGACAGCCTGTGGAAAGTGAGGCAGAAAAGTTACACAGTATAAAATATTACAGAAAATGTCAGTTTAGCAATTAAAGATGAGACAATTAATGACAAATCGTCATTGATTATGACATCAGAGACCAAGTCCCAATTATGGCATCAGAGACCAAGTCCCAATTATGACTTTAGAGACCAAGGTTGGAATTGAATCCAAGTTTTGAGCAGAGACTGGACAGCCGACAATGCTGACAACATTATCCCAATGTTTGTGGAAATCGCATTAACTCTAAATGTAGCGCATGTTGATCGAACATAAATGAGCTTTGAAAGTCACACTGTCAGCTGTCCAGTGCACTGCCTTGGATTAAATCCAGGACCAAGTGAAATGTAAATTAAACTCCATAAGGGTTAGCCTTACCTCAGTGTCTCCAATTTACATTGTGGATTCTCAAGTCCAGCACAGACGAATCTCACTCCTGAATCCTGGAGTTCATTTCCTCCCAGGTCTAGCTCTCTCAAACTTGAGGTGTTTGAGCTGAGAGTTGAAGCCAGCACCTCACAGGATTTCTCAGTTAGGTTGCAATCATTCAACCTGGAGAGATGATGCAGCTAAGTAATCCACACAAATCTATAACTACATTTACAACATGAAGAATGTACATCTTCATATCTCCAACATCCACTTCACTTTGCAGTGGAGACAGTCACAAAGTCACTCACTTCAATGTCTCCAGTTTACAGTGTGGATCCTCCAGTCCAGCAGAGAGCAGCTTCACTCCTGAATCCTGGAGTTTATTGCCACTCATGTCCAGCACTCTCAGACAGCATGAGTTTGATTTGATAACAGAAGCCAGTGCCTCAAAGCTTTTCTTGGTGAGTTTACATTCGTTCAGCCTGTGGAAAACATAGCTGCATCTTAAGATACCCAGGTGCCCACAAATAAATGCCCCGTTTGGGACTGAATTATCAGCCTAACTAGTCATTAAAACTGATGTTCATTATTATGTTACATTAGCATGCTGTCTGGAAATCAATTTGACTAAGCACTTACAGGGCTGTTCTAGAGGATCTGACAACTGGGAGAAGTTTGAGAAGAGCCGCATCTGATCTGATGTATTTCTTCAGGTCAAACACATCCAGCTTCTCAGAGGTCAGCAACATGAAGACCAGAGCTGACCACTGTCCAGATGAGAGTTTAGATTTTGAGAGACTTCCTGATCTCAGGTAGCTTTGGATCTCCTCCACTAGAGAATGATCATTCAGTTCATTCAGACAGTGGAACAGATTGATACACCTCTCCAGGGGGAGGTTCTTCCTGATCTTCTCCTTGATGTACTTGACTGTTTCCTTGTTGCTCTGTGAGCTGCTTCCTGTTGGTGTCAGTAGGCCTTGTAGGAGATGCTGATTGGACTCATGTGAAAGGCCTAGAAGGAAGCGGAGGAAAAGGTCCAGATGGCCATTTTCAAACTGCAAGGCCTTGTCCACTGCATCTTCATATAGACTGTTTTTGTTGCGGAGGGATCTCTCTTTAGCCATCAGATTGTTGTTGTTGTTAGTGAACATGAGGAACACATATAGTGCAGCCAGAAACTCCTGGATACTCAGATGTACAAAGCAGTACACCTTCATCTGGTTAAGCCCAGACTCTTCTCTGAAGATCTGAGTGCACACTCCAGAGTACACAGACGCATCCTTGATGTCAATGCCACACTCTCTCAGGTCTTCCTCATAGAATATCAGATGGCCTTTTTCTAGCTGTTGAAAAGCCAGCTTTCCCAGTGCCTGAATCATCTCTTTATCCCAGTGAGAATCGTTGGCATGCTCTACAGGATATTTCTGACTCCTCAGCTTTGACTGGAAGATCATGAGGTGAGTGTACATTTGAGTCAGATTCTTGGGGATCTCTCGACTCTCTGCTTCAACCAATAGTCTCTCTAGGACACTGGCTGAAATCCAACAGAACACAGGAATGTGGCACATGATGTGGAGGCTCCTTGATGTCTTTATGTGTGAGATGATTCTGCTGGCCAGGTCCTCCTCACCGATTCTCTTCCTGAAGTACTCCTCCTTCTGTAGGTCATTGAACCCTCGTACCTCTGTCACCTGGTCAACACACTCAGGAGGGATCTGATTGGCTGCTGCAGGTCGGGATGTTATCCAAATGTGAGCAGAGGGAAGCAGATTCCCTTCGATGAGGTTTGTCAGCAGAACTTCCACTGAAGTTGACTCTGTGACATCACAGCAGATCTTATTATTCTGGAAGTCCAGAGGAAGGCGACATTCATCCAGACCATCAAAAACAAACACAATATTTTTATTTTCTGAGATTTCTGATTGTTTTGTTTCTATAAAGGAGTGATGAAGTAGTTCCATCAGACTTTGATTTTTATCTCTCATCAAGTTCAGATCCCGAAAAGGAAGTGGGAAGATGATCTGGATGTCTTGATTTGCTTTTCCTTCAGCCCAGTCCAACATGAACTTCAGCACAGACACTGTTTTTCCAATGCCAGCAACTCCCCTTGTCAGCACTGTTCTGATAGGCTTGTCTTGTCCAGGTAAGGGTTTGAAGATGTCATTGAGTTGGATTGATGTCTCTTGTTCTACTGGAAACCTGCATGCTGTCTCAATCTGTCTCACCTCATGTTCATAATTGACCTCTCCACTTCCACCTTGTGTGATGTAGAGCTCTGTGTAGATGTTGTTAAGAGGTGTTTTTTTGGCTTGATCCTCAATGCCTTCAAATAAAGAATCTGCCCTATTCTTCAAGTAGGATTTCATTTTCTCCTGGATTTCTGTCTTAGTGGAAACAGTGTTGTACCTATGTGTGGAAAAAAAGATGTTCATTGTTGAATTGAATTATATTTGTTTGGGTAAAAAAATATATAAAATATGAACTCTAACCTGAATGTGATTAATGATGAAACAGTACATGGTTTGACATCCTAGAGTTAGCTCGGCTAAGTGAAAATGAAGCCACAAAATATGGTGCAATTACTGAGAGACAATGCACTCAGCATCTCCTGATAGTTACACTTAACATTGGGTCCAGTCTCACTATTATAGTCATCATATTATTATTTTATCTACATTTCTAGTATAAAGTCAGACTGAATGATGTCCTGTAGACAATTCAAATCCTATAAGAAGCTAAATGAGGCGTCCTGAATGATGAACTGGATGCTATTATCTGGAAATTAACAGAGTAAAGGTACTAGATGTGATCAGACACATGTATGGTGAAATAAACTAGAAAACAGGTAGGATGCTGTGTAAACTGTTATAACTTACACTCTGTCATCAGTAGGGACTCTGGGTTGGTGATCCATTGACTGGTCATTCTCCTCAGAGATACTGTTTGTAAAAATGAGCACAGAGAGCAATAATATCAGTCTTCATCTATACAGAAGATGGTAAATAAAAGGAAGTGGCATCATCAAATACCATGTTATGTCTCAGTTCACCTTTTCCCAGCGGATAATTCTCCATCACTGAAGAGAATAGGAAGTCCCATCGACCGGTCACTCTTCATGGAGATACCACTAGGTGCAGGCGAGACTGGTCTGTCTGTCTTGATCCTGTTTAGAGCAGGATATTCATTCCCAACATGGAGTGCGTGCACTTATAAAAAATGTTTAACTGTTTTTTCTATGGTTACTTTATAATTGTCATCAGTCTTAATTCACATAACAGCTAGGAATAGATTCGTGATATAGTAAATGTATCCAACAAAATGTCTGATTCACTTGATCTATTGTATGAAATAAAGACAAATCACAACAATACTGGCTTGTTCGATAGTTGTTACAAACTCTCAACTCCTTCACAATTACCTATTTGATGATCTTACCTCTTATGTTCCCTGTCAGTGTCCTGTTCTGTAGGAAAACTCCTTTTAAGGGACATTTCTCCCTCACTCCCTGAGGGACTCATTCTAGAAGCAGTGGCTTCCTCTTCAGTCTCTTCACAGATACTAGAGGGACGGCCAGCCTCCTCATTCTCCCCAGAGAGACTCATTTTGACCCCTTGTACACTGGACTTTTAAAAAACAACACCCTTTACAACACTTGCAGCCTAATGGTAGATTACTTTTAAGCTAAACAGAAAACAACTGCTGAGACTGGTGTAACCCAGCTTGCATCCTTTCTCAAGTAAAACACAACTAAACTGAAAGCAGGAAATGGAGAAAAAAAGTCCCTATTTTAACATTGAGGTCATAGAGTTCTGAAACATTCAGATTATATACAGGGTAGATACCACTATCAATTAATAGAACAGAAACATGATGTGTTAGATGTGTGTGGTTGATTTGAGAGTTGTGAGCATTGAAAACCAGAGATACATAGCATGCATGTGGATAGTTGGGTAATTTCTTCCTCCCGAGCATGAAGTATATTCCAAGTTTAATAAAGCAATGTTAGGAGACAAACATAATCCACCAATCACAAGTGGGATTCTGATCTGCTCTGAAAATAGTCTTAACGTCTTAAGATCTGAAAAGGATACTGTGGCTAGCACTGCAGGAGTGGTAGCAGCCTAATGTAATCTCAATTAAGAATGTCATGTAATGTTTATTAACAATGTTGGTTGACGATGACAATAACACTGGTGAGTCAAATTATCCTTTCAAATGAACTGTGTACAAGGGGTCCTACAATGTGCCTCTCCTCGGGGGAATTCATGACAGACCTCTGATCAGGATGTGCTGATCTGTGAACACACAAAGCACTTTATTTGACACACAGCAGAGAAGTGGTTAAATTAACTGTCCAGTGAAAATCTCACTTTTAAAAGTTCATATTCTGCTAACTCATAACCAAATAATGTTGTTAACTCATACCCAAGTAATATTGTTAACTCATACCCAAGTAATGTTGTTAACTCATATCCAAGTAATGTTGTTAACTCATACCCAAGTAATGTTGTTAACTCATACCCAAGTAATGTTGTTAACTCATACCCAAGTAATGTTGTTAACTCATACCCAAGTAATATTGTTGACTCGTCCTATACTCGAAAAAACACTTATAACCCCCCACAACAAACCATCTCAAACATGCTTGCTATAAATGTCAATGATGTGAATATTTTTAATGAGGGTTTATGCTCACACCATTCTGTTGTTAGGGTACGCTCACACCATTCAAAAACAGAAAATGGAATGTTAAAATCCTCCAAGCACTTGGCAGTATGGTCTCCGGTGGCATTTGGGCATGGCATTCTGGAAAAAATGTACTGAATTTTTCAAGACGTATTTGAGCACATCTTCCCATTGTAAACCAACTAATATGGCTTTAAATGATATTGTACCACTATGATAACATTGTGCCACCAGTGGGAGTATAAAACCAATGATTGTAACACCCATAGAAATATAATTCATTATATTTACAGTGGGGCAAAAAAGTATTTAGTCAGCCACCAATTGTGCAAGTTCTCCTACTTAAAAAGATGAGAGAGGCCTGTAATTTTCATCATAGGTACACTTCAACCATGACAGACAAAATGAGAAAAAAAAAAAATAATCTAGAAAATCACATTGTAGGATTTTTAATGAATTTATTTGCAAATTATGGTGGAAAATAAGTATTTGGTCACCTACAAACAAGCAAGATTTCTGGCTCTCACAGACCTGTAACTTCTTATTTAAGAGGCTCCTCTGTCCTCCACTCGTTACCTGTATTAATGGCACCTGTTTGAACTTGTTATCAGTATAAAAGACACCTGTCCACAACCTCAAACAGTCACACTCCAAACTCCACTATGGCCAAGACCAAAGAGCTGTCTAAGGACACCAGAAACAAAATTGTAGACCTGCACCAGGCTGGGAAGACTGAATCTGCAATTGGTAAGCAGCTTGGTTTGAAGAAATCAACTGTGGGAGCAATTATTAGGAAATGGAAGACATACAAGACCACTGATAATCTCCCTCGATCTGGGGCTCCACGCAAGATCTCACCCCGTGGGGTCAAAATGATCACAAGAACGGTGAGCAAAAATCCCAGAACCACACGGGGGGACCTAGTGAATGACCTGCAGAGAGCTGGGACCAAAGTAACAAAGCCTACCATCAGTAACACACTACGCCGCCAGGGACTCAAATCCTGCAGTGCCAGACGTGTCCCCCTGCTTAAGCCAGTACATGTCCAGGCCCATCTGAAGTTTGCTAGAGAGCATTTGGATGATCCAGAAGAAGATTGGGAGAATGTCATATGGTCAGATGAAACCAAAATATAACTTTTTGGTAAAAACTCAACTCATCGTGTTTGGAGGACAAAGAATGCTGAGTTGCATCCAAAGAACACCATACCTACTGTTAAGCATGGGGGTGGAAACATCATGCTTTGGGGCTGTTTTTCTGCCAAGGGACCAGGACGACTGATCCGTGTAAAGGAAAGAATGAATGGGGCCATGTATTGTGAGATTTTGAGTGAAAACCTCCTTCCATCAGCAAGGGCATTGAAGATGAAACGTGGCTGGGTCTTTCAGCATGACAATGATCCCAAACACACCGCCCGGGCAACGAAGGAGTGGCTTCGTAAGAAGCATTTCAAGGTCCTGGAGTGGCCTAGCCAGTCTCCAGATCTCAACCCCATAGAAAATCTTTGGAGGGAGTTGAAAGTCCGTGTTGCCCAGCAACAGCCCCAAAACATCACTGCTCTAGAGCAGATCTGCATGGAGGAATGGGCCAAAATACCAGCAACAGTGTGTGAAAACCTTGTGAAGACTTACAGAAAACGTTTGACCTCTGTCATTGCCAAAGGGTATATAACAAAGTATTGAGGTAACCTTTTGTTATTGACCAAATACTTATTTTCCACCATAATTTGCAAATAAATTCATAAAAAATCCTAAAATGTGATTTTCTGGATTTTTTTCCTCATTTTGTCTGTCATAGTTGAAGTGTACCTATGATGAAAATTACAGGCCTCTCATCTTTTTAAGTGGGAGAACTTGCACAATTGGTGGCTGACTAAATACTTTTTTGCCCCACTGTATATGGTAACATCAATGAGGCATTTTTGGTAAATTAGGATTTTCTTTTTAAATCGAGGCCACAAATGCTCAAATCGTCAAATCTACGGTCATCTATCAAGTTAACTGATAAATAATTTTGCTCACAATGTTATTTCCCTTCATTTCAATTGACTAATAACAAGTGACACTTTGGATTTAGATAAACCAAATGTATGGATAATACAATGTGGGATTAGTAAATCATGTTCTTTAATATAGACCCATCCCCAGATAACAGTTTGCCAATACTCAAAGTCCTTGTAATCGCTGATTTTCAAGGCGTTACCCATATAAAAATATACTGTCATACTATGGTCTAAATACTGAGAGAGAGAGAGAGAGAGAGAGCGAGAGAGAGATTGCTGGTTTGAGGTCCAGGCATTTTATTGGCAGCGCCCTCCATTAAGGTGACTGACTGTCTTTAAGTGAAGTCATGTGTTTCTAAAATATATATGGTTTATGTAAATGCAGTGGTTAACTGTTCTTTCTATGGTTTATGTAAATGCAGTGGTTAACTGTTCTTTCTATGGTTTATGTAAGTGCAGTGGTTAACTGTTCTCTCTATGGTTTATGTAAATGCAGTGGTTAACTGTTCTTTCTATGGTTTATGTAAATGCAGTGGTTAACTGTTCTTTCTATGGTTTATGTGTTACGGTGCGTGAATGAGGACCCAAAAGCGAATTAACGTAAACAGAGCTTCTTTAATAACAAAACATACGTAGGCTCAGATGGACCGGCAGATTCCGACAGGACAGGACAAGGTTGCAGCAAACATGACGATAGTCTGGTTCAGGCATGAATAACACAAACAAGAATCCGACAAAGACAGAAACAAAAACAGAGAGAGATATAGAGGACTAATCAGAGGGAAAAAGGGAACAGGTGGGAAAAGGGGTGACGAGGTAGTTAGGAGGAGACAAGGAACAGCTGGGGGAAAGAGGGGGAGAAAAGGTAACCTAATAACGACCAGCAGAGGGAGACAGGGTGAAGGGAAAGGACAGAAACAAGACACAACATGACAATACATGACAGTACCCCCCCACTCACCGAGCGCCTCCTGGCGCACTCGAGGAGGAAACCTGGCGGCAACGGAGGAAATCATCGATCAGCGCACGGTCCAGCACGTCCCGAGAGGGAACCCAACTCCTCTCCTCAGGACCGTACCCCTCCCAATCTACTAGGTACTGATGACCACGGCCCCGAGGACGCATGTCCAAAATCCTACGGACCCTGTAGATGGGTGCGCCCTCGACAAGGATGGGGGGGGGGGGGGGGGGGGGAAGACGAGCGGGGGCGCGAAGAACGGGCTTGACACAGGAGACATGGAAGACCGGGTGGACGCGATGAAGATATCGCGGAAGAAGAAGTCGAACTGCGACAGGATTAATGATCTGGGAAATACGGAACGGACCAATGAACCGCGGGGTCAACTTGCGAGAAGCGGTCTTAAGGGGAAGGTTCTGAGTGGAGAGCCAAACTCTCTGACCGCGACAATATCTAGGACTCTTAGTTCTACGCTTATTAGCAGCCCTCACAGTCTGCGCCCTATAACGGCAAAGTGCAGACCTGACCCTCTTCCAGGTGCGCTCGCAACGTTGGACAAAAGCCTGAGCGGAGGGGACGCTGGACTCGGCGAACTGAGATGAGAACAGCGGAGGCTGGTACCCGAGGCTACTCTGAAAAGGAGATAGCCCGGTCGCAGACGAAGGAAGCGAGTTGTGGGCGTATTCTGCCCAGGGGAGCTGTTCTGACCAAGACGCAGGGTTGCGAAAAGAAAGACTGCGTAAGATGCGACCAATAGTCTGATTGGCCCGTTCTGCTTGACCGTTAGACTGGGGGTGAAAGCCGGAAGAGAGACTGACGGAAGCCCCAATCAAACGGCAAAACTCCCTCCAAAATTGAGACGTGAATTGCGGACCTCTGTCCGAAACGACGTCTGACGGAAGGCCATGAATTCTGAAAACATTCTCGATGATGATTTGTGCCGTCTCTTTAGCAGAAGGAAGCTTAGCAAGGGGAATAAAATGAGCCGCCTTAGAGAACCTGTCGACAACCGTAAGAATAACAGTCTTCCCCGCTGACGAAGGCAGTCCGGTGACAAAATCTAAGGCGATGTGAGACCACGGTCGAGAGGGAATGGGCAGCGGCCTGAGACGGCCGGCAGGAGGGGAGTTACCGGACTTAGTCTGCGCGCAGACCGAACAAGCAGCCACGAAGCGACGCGTGTCATGCTCCCGGGTGGGCCACCAAAAACGCTGGCGAATGGAAGCAAGCGTACCCCGAACGCCAGGGTGGCCGGCTAACTTGGCAGAGTGAGCCCACTGAAGAACGGCCAGACGAGTAGGAACGGGAACGAAAAGAAGGTTCCTGGGACAAGCGCGCGGCGACGGAGTTTGAGTGAGTGCTTGCTTTACCTGCCTCTCAATTCCCCAGACAGTCAACCCGACAACACACCCCTCAGGGAGAATCCCCTCGGGGTCAGTGGAGGCTACTGAAGAACTGAAGAGACGAGATAAAGCATCAGGCTTGGTGTTCTTAGAGCCCGGACGATAAGAAATCACGAACTCGAAACGAGCGAAAAACAGCGCCCAGCGCGCCTGACGCGCATTAAGTCGTTTGGCAGAACGGATGTACTCAAGGTTCCTATGGTCAGTCCAAACGACAAAAGGAACGGTCGCCCCCTCCAACCACTGTCGCCATTCGCCTAGGGCTAAGCGGATGGCAAGCAGTTCGCGGTTTCCCACATCATAGTTACGTTCCGACGGCGACAGGCGATGAGAAAAATACGCGCAAGGGTGGACCTTGTCGTCAGAGAGGGAGCGCTGAGAAAGAATGGCTCCCACGCCCACCTCTGACGCGTCAACCTCGACCACGAACTGTCTAGAGACGTCAGGTGTAACAAGGATAGGAGCGGATGTAAAACGATTCTTGAGGAGATCAAAAGCTCCCTGGGCGGAAACGGACCACTTAAAGCACGTCTTGACAGAAGTAAGGGCTGTGAGAGGAGCTGCCACCTGACCGAAATTACGGATGAAACGATGATAGAAGTTCGCGAAGCCGAGAAAGCGCTGCAGCTCGACGCGTGACTTAGGGACGGGCCAATCAATGACAGCCTGGACCTTAGCGGGATCCATCTTAATGCCTTCAGCGGGAAATAACAGAACCGAGAAATGTGACGGAGGAGGCATGAAAAGTGCACTTCTCAGCCTTCACAAAAAGACAATTCTCTAAAAGGCGCTGGAGGACACGTCGAACGTGCTGAACATGAATCTGGAGTGACGGTGAAAAAATCAGGATATCGTCAAGGTAAACGAAAACAAAGATGTTCAGCATGTCTCTCAGGACATCATTGACTAATGCCTGAAAGACAGCTGGAGCATTAGCGAGGCCGAAAGGAAGAACCCGGTATTCAAAGTGCCCTAACGGAGTGTTAAACGCCGTCTTCCACTCGTCCCCCTCCCTGATGCGCACGAGATGGTAAGCGTTACGAAGGTCCAACTTAGTGAAAAACCTGGCTCCCTGCAGGATCTCGAAGGCTGAAGACATAAGAGGAAGCGGATAACGATTCTTCACTGTTATGTCATTCAGCCCTCGATAATCTATGCAGGGGCGCAGGGACCCGTCCTTCTTCTTAACAAAAAAAAACCCCGCTCCGGCGGGAGAGGAGGAGGGGACTATGGTACCGGCGGCAAGAGCTACAGACAAATAATCTTCGAGAGCCTTACGTTCGGGAGCCGACAGAGAGTATAGTCTACCCCGGGGGGGAGTGGTTCCCGGAAGGAGATCAATACTACAATCATACGACCGGTGTGGAGGAAGAGAGGTGGCCCTGGACCGACTGAACACCGTGCGCAGATCGTGATATTCCTCCGGCACCCCTGTCAAATCACCAGGCTCCTCCTGTGAAGAAGAGACAGAGGAAACAGGAGGGATAGCAGACATTAAACATTTCACATGACAAGAGACGTTCCAGGAGAGGATAGAATTACTAGACCAATTAATAGAAGGATTATGACAAACTAGCCAGGGATGGCCCAAAACAACAGGTGTAAAAGGTGAACGAAAAATTAAAAAAGAAATGGTTTCGCTATGATTACCAGAGACAGTGAGGGTTAAAGGTAGCGTCTCACGCTGAATCCTGGGGAGAGGACTACCATCCAAGGCGAACAAGGCCGTGGGCTCCCTTAACTGTCTGAGAGGAATGTCATGTTCCCGAGCCCAGGTCTCGTCCATAAAACAGCCCTCCGCCCCAGAGTCTATTAAGGCACTGCAGGAAGCTGACGAACCGGTCCAGCGTAGATGGACCGACAAGGTAGTGCAGGATCTTGAAGGAGAGACAGGAGTAGTAGCGCTCACCAGTAGCCCTCCGCTTACTGATGAGCTCTGGCTTTTACTGGACATGAAGTGACAAAATGACCAGCGGAACCGCAATAGAGACAGAGGCGGTTGGTGATTCTCCGTTCCCTCTCTTTAGTCGAGATGCGGATACCTCCCAGCTGCATAGGCTCAACACCCGAGCCGGCAGAGGAAGATGGTAGTGATGCGGAGAGGGGGGCAACGGAGAACGCGAGCTCCTTTCCACGAGCTCGGTGACGAAGATCAACCCGTCGCTCAATGCGAATAGCGAGTTCAATCAAGGAATCCACGCTGGAAGGAACCTCCCGGGAGAGAATCTCATCCTTTACCTCTGCGCGGAGACCCTCCAGAAAACGAGCGAGCAAAGCCGGCTCGTTCCAGCCACTGGAGGCAGCAAGAGTGCGAAACTCAATAGAGTAGTCTGTTATGGATCGATTACCTTGACATAGGGAAGACAGGGCCCTGGAAGCCTCCTCCCCAAAAACAGATCGATCAAAAACCCGTATCATCTCCTCCTTAAAGTCCTGATACTGGTTAGTACACTCAGCCCTTGCCTCCCAGATTGCCGTGCCCCACTCACGAGCCCGTCCAGTAAGGAGAGATATGACGTAGGCGACACGAGCAGTGCTCCTGGCGTAAGTGTTGGGCTGGAGAGAAAACACAATATCACACTGGGTGAGGAACGAGCGGCATTCAGTGGGCTCCCCAGAGTAACACGGCGGGTTATTGATTCTGGGCTCCGGAGATTCGAAAGCCCTGGAAGTGGCCGGTGGATCGAGGCGGAGATGGTGAACCTGTTCTGTGAGGTTGGAGACTTGGGTGGCCAGGGTCTCAACGGCATGTCGAGCAGCAGACAATTCCTGCTCGTGTCTGCCTAGCATCGCTCCCTGGATCTCGACGGCTGAGTGGAGAGGATCCGAAGTCGCTGGGTCCATTCTTGGTCGGATTCTTCTGTTACGGTGCGTGAATGAGGACCCAAAAGCGAATTAACGTAAACAGAGCTTCTTTAATAACAAAACATACGTAGGCTCAGATGGACCGGCAGATTCCGACAGGACAGGACAAGGTTGCAGCAAACATGACGATAGTCTGGTTCAGGCATGAATAACACAAACAAGAATCCGACAAAGACAGAAACAAAAACAGAGAGAGATATAGAGGACTAATCAGAGGGAAAAAGGGAACAGGTGGGAAAAGGGGTGACGAGGTAGTTAGGAGGAGACAAGGAACAGCTGGGGGAAAGAGGGGGAGAAAAGGTAACCTAATAACGACCAGCAGAGGGAGACAGGGTGAAGGGAAAGGACAGAAACAAGACACAACATGACAATACATGACATTATGTAAATGCAGTGGTTAACTGTTCTTTCTATGGTTTATGTAAATGCAGTGGTTAACTGTTCTTTCTTTACCATCAGCAGTGCAGTATTGTTGGTCACTGTTTTTAGTCATGCTGTGAACTTAGCCAGTAGAATCTTTGTTAAAGCATTTTTCTACTTCAGAAGGCTACCTAGTGGAAGTAACAGATGTAAGAAGGTACTCTAGTTAATGTGTGTCATTTATCTGTGTCAAACAAGCAAACTTAATCTTTCAAGCTTTAATAAACTTAGCTTGTTCTTTATATCAGCTACTGTACTGTTTCCCTTTAATGGGCCTAGAACCTAACGTTTAGATGTTACAATTGTAATAACACATATTTTTGCTAAGGTGTTGTGTCTGGTCCGTGCATTGCTCAGAACTGTTGACCCAACTCAATAGGTGGCCTGTCACAAACCTGTGTGTCTTATGTCCTGGTTGAGGCCTTCCCCTTATCAAACAGTAGGCATTGTCTGGTTTGTTGTGCCATTTTAGCTAACCCTAGTCGACAGGTGTTACTACAGTATACTAGTCATGTCCACAAAAACACTACAGTATATACACATTTATTTAGACTATAATATTTTTCATGTGTGTATTTTTAATGTGGCTTAGCTGTTTGAACTAACTTGTGTTATTCTCAACACATTTCTAAATGCATTGTATCCACATGTGGTTGTATTGTGTTTTTAAATCAATCAAGGGATGTATACTATGTATACTACACAATTCTATATTGCTCGAACTCAGGAGCGTCCCGTCATCCCGAGGACGATAACAAAATATGTCTGGGATTGTTCAAAACAGACGTTAGGACAGTTGCGGGACGTTAGGCCAGAAATATATAATGCATACAACAGTGTTTCCATACTAAAATGTTTAAACACAAAGACGAGGCTGATGAAACATACCACAACATTTAGCTTAAAAGTTGATCAACTATGAATAATTCACATTAGCGCAGCAATGTTTTCACTTGTCTCGGCCATGAGCGAATGTTCCAGAATGCTACTACGGGAGAACACCATTCTCAAACGTGCACCTGATGCGAGTGGTTTTTATAATGCCACAGAGATGAATATACAGCCTAATGGTAAAAACGTAGAAAGAGGGAGTATCAGAAGATGCAACAATAGGATTGCGCCTTACGGCCTTTGGACAGTTGAAGAAATGGTTTCAATTTTTTCTATGGTCGGATTTTGGCGGTAGGCTATTAAAAGCAAGGTCAAATAGTTTATGTCCAGGTTTCAAACAATGATATGGCTATCTATGCATCGCATATGTAATTATTTAGGTTATGGAAATGTATAACATTAGAATATCATTCCAATGTTGGGGAAATAGACCTATTAGAATGTACATTTGACTCTCTCCCAGCCGCCGGCCTGGAGCAGAGGTTGTGTGTGCCGGGAGTTGCTGTGGCTTTGCTGGCATGCATATCACTTTTTGTTGTTGCCACACCAAGATTGACATGCTAAAATCGCCACTGTAAACAATATACCACATTACTTCTTACTAGTAACACATTTGTTGTTTTAGATACATTACAAAGCATGCTCATCAATTGTTTTGTTGGTGTAATTTTTGCAGAAAAAAACATTTTGGGTGGTAAAAAAAATCTTAATGGCTGGTAGATTGCTTTTTATCTACCTGCCACACTGGCATGTGTACCAAAAAGTAGATTTTAGTCCCTGTCCGTTAGCACGTGGTGGTGCTCAAAAAGGTCAAGGAGACCATTCTTCAGTCACTAAAGAGGCATTACTATTTTCCTATTTTTAGTTCGCTAATTTTTATATATATATATATTTTTTTCAACTCTGCATTGTAGGGAAAGGGCTCGTAAGTAAGCATTTCACAGTCAAGTCTACAGCTATTGTATTCGGGGGGCATGTGACAAATACAATTAGATTTGATTTTAGCCTGACCTGAACCAGTCACACAAAGGATCTCATGATGTAGGCCTACGTTTTGATAGTGTTTCTACTTAAGCCTTTGTGTGTTTACATTTTTTAAAATAATTGTAGGTTACTACCTTTAGCACTTCAAGTTAATAAAGTATTCTAATCTTATAATCTTTTGTTTTTTAAGCACTACCTCACTGCTTTAGGCCACAGTCACGTGTTCACAATTCTTTAAGAGATGGGTGGGTCTAAGGCTGAAGAGGGTGTGAACGAAGCTAAATGGACGTAAACAAAGAGCAGCACTCTTGCTGTACTTTTATCCAATTTAAAATGTTTGAACATAAGACCGAAAAGAGGTCGTCGATCACGTTGTTTTGGAGGGGGACTATGTAGCAATTTCCACTCCACCCCTTCCATAGCGCCCAATGTAATGTTTAACAAAAACCTGTTTTTGTTTGTTTTCATCAATTACTTATTACATTTTCTTGTTGGCAGAATAAAAGTGGCCATTGATTTAAATTAAATATCACTTGAATGACTTATGTACACAGCAATGTTTTGAAATGTGAGGTTTCCTAATTACCAAGTGATCGTTAGTGCTGCTGGCAGAACTCTGGTTTTGTTTAGATACTTTCGTAACTTCCCTAAAATCGGATATAAGGATAAACTTTGCCTACCCCATATATCATTACTATTTAACAATGCATCCGAAATTAATTGTACATTCCAACGGAATATCAAGACAGAAATGTGTTTTCCGCAAAGGGAGCAAGTCTCTGCAATACGTAATGGAATATATTTTAATAGGGCCTGGCTTGTAAACCATTTTTAGTTTCACTTCCTTACCAGGACGAACTACGCGAATTTATAGCATTTTTGTTCTTCCAGTATAGGATACAGGTCCTGTAAATTCATGGATTTGAACAGTATGCTAGGCCTAGCCTACTTTGTTCATGGCTACATTTATATTAAGAAATTCAGAAAAAGTTGCCTGCCTTTGTATCCCGAAAACATAACTCATTTTCCAGACCACTTCTTCGTGTAGCTTCCAAATTGCTGTTTTTCCACAGTTTTCTGTCATCTTCTTCTACTTCTGTGGAGTTTATCAGCAGTTTGCATCCAATATCATGTTGCATTACCGCCACCTACTGTACTAGAGTACGGCCAGAGACAGGGAGGAACTTTAACAGTTTGCATCCAATATCATGTTGCATTACCGCCACCTACTGTACTAGAGTACGGCCAGAGACAGGGAGGAACTTTAACAGTTTGCATCCAATATCATGTTGCATTACCGCCACCTACTGTACTAGAGTACGGCCAGAGACAGGGAGGAACTTTAACAGTTTGCATCCAATATCATGTTGCATTACCGCCACCTACTGTACTAGAGTACGGCCAGAGACAGGGAGGAACTTTAACAGTTTGCATTTCACATTTGTTAATTCAACTATTTATGAAATTGTACTGTCATCTAACCCTATATACACTACATGACCAAAAGTATGTGGACACCTGCTTGTCGAACATCTCATTCCAAAATCATGGGCATCGATGGGGAGTTGGAAAGCCTTCCCACTCTCTGGGAATGTTTTCCACTAGATGTTGGAACATAGCTGTGGGGACTTCCATTCAGCCACAAGAGCATTAGTGAGGTTGGGCACTGATGTTGGGCGATTAGGCCTGACTCAGGGGCGGCAGGGGTTAGAGTGGTTAGAGTGTTGAACTAGTAACCGAAAGGTTGCAAGTTCGAACCCCCGAGCTGACAAGGTACAAATCTGTCGTTCTGCCCCCGAACAGGCACTTAACCCACTGTTCCTAGGCCAGTTAACCCACTGTTCCTAGACCAGTTAACCCACTGTTCCTAGACCAGTTAACCCACTGTTCCTAGACTAGTTAACCCACTGTTCCTAGGCCAGTTAACCCACTGTTCCTAGACCAGTTAACCCACTGTTCCTAGACCAGTTAACCCACTGTTCCTAGACCAGTTAACCCACTGTTCCTAGACCAGTTAACCCACTGTTCCTAGACCAGTTAACCCACTGTTCCTAGACCAGTTAACCCACTGTTCCTAGACCAGTTAACCCACTGTTCCTAGACCAGTTAACCCACTGTTCCTAGACCAGTTAACCCACTGTTCCTAGACCAGTTAACCCACTGTTCCTAGACCAGTTAACCCACTGTTCCTAGACCAGTTAACCCACTGTTCCTAGACCAGTTAACCCACTGTTCCTAGACCAGTTAACCCACTGTTCCTAGACCAGTTAACCCACTGTTCCTAGACCAGTTAACCCACTGTTCCTAGGCCAGTTAACCCACTGTTCCTAGACCAGTTAACCCACTGTTCCTAGACCAGTTAACCCACTGTTCCTAGACCAGTTAACCCACTGTTCCTAGACCAGTTAACCCACTGTTCCTAGACCAGTTAACCCACTGTTCCTAGGCCAGTTAACCCACTGTTCCTAGGCCAGTTAACCCACTGTTCCTAGACCAGTTAACCCACTGTTCCTAGACCAGTTAACCCACTGTTCCTAGGCCAGTTAACCCACTGTTCCTAGACCAGTTAACCCACTGTTCCTAGGCCAGTTAACCCACTGTTCCTAGGCCAGTTAACCCACTGTTCCTAGACCAGTTAACCCACTGTTCCTAGGCCAGTTAACCCACTGTTCCTAGGCCGTCATTGAAAATAAGAATTTGTTCTTAACTGACTTGCCTGGTAAAATAAAAAAAACTTGCAGTCGGTGTTCCAATTCATCCCAAAGCATTTTGATGGAGTTGAGGTCAGGGCTCTGTGCAGGCCATTCAAGTTCCTCCACACCGATCTTTAAAACAAACTTTTCTGTCTGGACCTTGCTTTGTGAATGGGGGAATTGTCGTGCTGAAACAGGAAGGGCCTTCCCCAAACTGTTGCCACACAGTTGGAAGAACAAAATTGTCGAGAATGTCATTGTATGCTGTAGCATTAAGATTTCCGTTCACTGGAACTAAGGGGCCTAGCCCAAACCATGAAAAACAGCCCCAGACCATTATTCCTCCTCCACCAAATTTTACAGTTGGCACTATGCATTGGTGCAGGTAGCGTTCTCCAGGAATGCGCCAAACCCATATTAGTCCGTCGGACTGCCAGATGGTGAAGCTTGATTTATAACTCAGGAGAACACGTTTCCACTGCTCCAGAGTCCAACGGCGACAAGCTTTACATGACTCCAGCCGACGCTTGGCATTGCGCATGGTGATCTTAGGCTTGTGTGCGGCTGCTCGGCCATGGAGACCCATTTTAGTAAGCTCCCGACGAACAGTTATTGTGCTGACGTTGCTTCCAGAGGCAGTTTGGAACTCAGTAGTGAGTGTTGCAATCGTAAAGCACTCTGTTCTGTGAGCTTGTGTGGCCAGGGGATGAGTCGTTGTTGCTCCTAGATGTTTCCACTTCACAATAGCAGCACTTAAGGTTGACTGAGGCAGCTCTAACAGGGCAGAAATTTGATGAACTGACTTGTTGGAAAGGTGGCATCCTATGATGGTGCCACGTTGAAAGTCACTGAGATCATCAGTAAGGCCAGTCTATGGCCAATGTTTGTCTATGGAGATTGCATGGCTGTGTGCTCAATTGTATACACCTGTCAGCAACAGGTGTGGCTGAAATGGCAGAATCCATTAATTTGAAGGAGTGTCCACATACTTTTGTATATATAGTGTATTTGGTGGCTGTAATGCAATATAATATGGATGTAAACCGCCTTTAAACCTCAACGAAGAAGAATATTCACACCTCCAGTTGTATGATGACAACGCTTTGGTTGTTTTAGTTGTCAGTGGCAACAAAGAACCAGCATCATAACACGGGTTTCTGAGGGCATAACTGCATCACAACCTTTTGTTTCACAATGATGGGTATAAATATTGATCTTTATTTGTTTATGTTCCTGCTGAAGATCTAATCCCTGGCTGGGATGTGTTCAATATGGGCACACTAAAGCAAAACATTTTGCAATGGAAAACTTACATCTAGTTCAGGCATATCGACTTCCCTATTTCACATTCACATAAAAACATATTTTTCAACTACTGAACATGGCTATGGAACTGCAAACAGGCGTACAGACAAATGCATGGCCCCTTTTAAAACTATCAGCAATCCTCCCGTCATTTAAGAAGGCTCTGAATGGAACTGACTGTACAGGTGAAAGCCCCTTTGTTCACTTTTAAAGATGGAAATCTGCAGTAGAGGAAATAGTGCCACTGTCTGCCCCACAGATGTTGTTATTGTTTTAGTTTTATTGACAAAGCAGAGCTGGGGAGTGTTGTGCATCATGGTATTGTTTTGGGGACATTACATATGTTGCTATTCTACCACTGGTGCAATGATGCCCAAGGGGAAAAATAACAGTGTTTGTTGTTTGCAGTAACTTCTTCGTTGTTGTAATATCCCAAAAGGGCGTGGCAGTTTCATCAATAAGGATTCCAGCTTTAAGGAATAAGAACGGGTCTGATATGTGTCAACCCAATCATAGTCTTGCACTACCAAGTCTCGTTTTCACTGGCTTTTGGAACAAATGTAAAACGGTATTTCTTGAGGGGAGGACAGCTCATAATAATGGCTGGAGTGGCGTATAATGGCTGGAATGGAGTGGATGGAATGGTATCTAGCTCATGTTTGATACCATTCCATTCACTCCATTTCAGCCATTATTATGAGCCGTCCTCCCTTCAGTAGCCTCCACTGGTATATACAGTACATAGAATCGGAGTTGTCAACTGTGATTAAGAGGTCTTGGAGTGGGCAGGCCTTCCTCGGGAGGAAGAGCAGCTCTCTCCTCGCCTTGTCAAGACTGAGCTTGAAGTGGTAGGTAGGCCAGAAACCCAGCCGAGATACGCGTCACCACATGGGTGTCAGAGGGGAGGAAGGGGGAAAAAAAGAGTTGAGTGTCATCCACATAACAACGTTAAGACACCATGTGAGCATATGCAACAGAGTTGTCAGTACACTGCCTTGGTGGAAGAGTTGGGCAACGCCTCACAGCAAGAACTGGCTAATCTGGTGCACTCCATGAGGAGGAGATCACACTGCAGTACTTAGTGCAGCTGGTGGCCACATCAGATACTGACTGTTACTTTTGATTTTGACCCCCCCCCCCCCCATCCCCAGTACTTAGTGCAGCTGGTGGCCACATTTGTTCAAGGACACATTATTCCGTTTGTTAGTCACATGTCTGTGGAACTTGTTCAGTTTATGTCTCAGATGTTGAATCTTGTTATGTTCATACAAATATTTACACATGTTCAGTTTGCTGGAAATATATGCAGTTGACAGTGAGAGGACATTTCTTTTTTTGTGCTGAGTTTACATGTATTCATCAAAAGGTGAACTGTGGTATACAAACATAAATATACTATACCAAGCAAACGTTATACCTGGCTATTTTTTGTATATAATTCTGCCAAAATAAACATTGTCTAAGTCCGTGAAGGACAATTAGAAAGAGTTGTGGAGAAAATGTATGCACTTTCATCAGTTGAAATTTGAAACAAAAATACAAATTAAATGGGCCGTATACAATGTATTAAATTGGTGCAATTCAAATGGTCATTGCTGGAAGGGATGCAGCTAATGTCAAAGTAACGTCAACATGTGCATGTTACAGTGGCGTCAGGGTAGAATGTTAGCAAACCCTAGCCCATTTCCTAACCTCAACCTAATTCTCCTTACCTGGTACATTAATTACCTAATCTGCTGTAGATTCTCCTAACATGCTACGAAAGATCACTTCGGACATTAGCTGCATCCCGTCTAGCCAAAAACAATACTAATTGTACTTCTTGTAGATCCCTCCATAGACAGCTCGTTGGTCAACTGTGATTGGTCCATATGAACACTACACTTCAGGAAGAAGGAAATCAATAGCCAATGGGCATTGGCACAACCGGCAGGAGCAATCTAAAGCCTTTCTATTAGAAATACGTAACGCCATAAAGGTATACGGACATGAGGCGTACTTGCGAAGCACTGTAAAGCTATTTCCATATGGAATATAAACTCGGAATACAAGTGTTTCTCCTATTGTTTTGGAGATCGGCTTTAGATGCACTGGTGTCGGAGAATGACGGAGGCTGGTGAGTGGTTATTTTAGGATAAGTTACGTCTTTGACCATCTATAAATGACGGCTAATTCTATTCTTATTTTTTTTCCACAGATTTGAACTTTTAATCTATCTAACTCTTACAAGCATTCAATAATACTAGTATTCGTAGCCCAAAAAGCATTTTCCCCTCGCATGCAGGTCGTCAAATCCAGAATACAGTTTGACTGATGAGGGTCCTTGCAACATTGACATCTGGGACAAAGCTTCGTTATCACATCGCCAGTTTATCCAACAGTACGTACTGTAGCCTATTTCATGTGTTCAGCCTGGGTGTATTTGTAGTCTGTAAATCATTACACTGTGTGTGTTCTGCACCCATACCTTGGAAACACCTCTTTTCTATCTAGTTTTGCACCAGTGTGTGTAACACCTCGTTTTATTCCCAGATATGCTTACTCCAAACCAGTCATCCTGAAAGGTTTCTCTGACAATACGGTACGTGTGAATCAAAAAAGCAATTACAGAAATCAACTTGTCTCATAGTAAGGCCTATCAGTATAGCAATGGGCTCTGGTGAATGTCATTGTTTTGTTTTCAGAAATTCCAGTTCTTGTGCTCCAAGTCGAGCCTGCTGAAGCAGTATGGAGAGAGGATGGTGAGGCTCAGTACTGCCAACACCTACTCTTACAGGAAAGGTACACACACACACAATGTAGTCATCCTAGAAGGTATTCAGTGTTCTTTATTTGTAGTACCTTACTTTGCCTCTTCATTATCATTTAGTGGATGTCCGGTTTGAGGAGTTTGTGGACTTGCTGCTGAGGCCTCAGTCTATGGACACACTGGGCAGTGGTGAGTTTTCTGTCTGGAACACCTAATGGTCGTTGTACAGTACATGAGCTCAACAGACAAACCATGATCCGTAATATAATACAGCATGTTATGTGATCACGCTGAAAAGTCAAAGCATTAACAGAAGCAATGAAAAGTTCCCACAGCCAGACATCCTGTATCTCACCCGGTCTCTCTTTGACAGACACTCTGTATTTCTTTGGGGACAACAACTTCACGGAGTGGCACTCTCTGTTTGAGAACTACAAGGCACCACGCTACATGCTGCCTCACACCACGGGGGCCTACAGCTTCGGGATCGCAGGTCAGTGGATCTGTATGGCTGTTAGCACAGCTTCCCACCGTTGTGTCAAGTTGGCTGGATGTCCTTTGAGTGGTGGACCATTCTTGATACACACCGGAAACTGTTGAGCGGGAAAAACCCAGCAGTGTTACAGCTCTTGACACAAACCGGCGCACCTGGCACCTACTACCATACCCCGTTCAAAGGCACTTAAATATCCTCTGAATGGCACACATACACAATCCACATCTCAAGGCTTAAAAATCCTTCTTTAACCTGTCTCCTTCCCTTCATCTACACAGATTTGAAGTGGATTTACCAAGTGACATCAATAAGGGATCATAGCTTTCACCTGGTCAGTTTGTCATGGAAAGAGCAGGTGTTCCTCATGTTTGTACACAGTGTATAATATTATTATTATTAATATATTGTGGATTACACTATACCAGGGATATCAGAATCATGTCGTACAGCTGCATATGGCGTTACCAATCAGTAGCAGGGACGACTTGTACCGGACAGAGAGTACGAAGCAAGAGGCTAAACTCTGATGCATTAACTGCCACCTGCAGCTGTCAGTTTGGCAGAGAGCTGAACAAACCTCCATGCACACTGATGCATCTGTGAGAAGAGGACATCTTAATAGTGTGTGTGATACATACAGCCAGTTACTGTGGTGACTGTAAACAACAGGCTGTCATCCTCTGTTGAAGCTTACCTCCTGTGCCTTTATCTACCCACCCAACCAGGCCCGGGAACCGGTGTACCCTTCCATTGGCATGGACCTGGCTACTCTGAGGTCATCTATGGCAGGAAGGTAAACAACACATTAACTGTTGCCTATCAAATCATGGTCCACCTTATGCTTCATCATTTCTCCTAAGAATATCTTAAAATCAAGTCAGATTTATTTAAAGTGCATTTCACATGAGTCATAACACACTTTACATAAATAAAACAACAATAGGACCTTGAAGAAAGAGGAATAAATGGGGAAACGACAAACAAAATGAACATGTTTCAAATACAGCTGTCCCAGCCTCCCTAATGACACCTGGTTACAGCTGTCCCAGCCTCCCTAATGACACCTGGTTACAGCTGTCCCAGCCTCCCTAATGACACCTGGTTACAGCTGTCCCAGCCTCCCTAATGACACCTGGTTACAGCTGTCCCAGCCTCCCTAATGACACCAGGTTACAGCTGTCCCAGCCTCCCTAATGACACCAGGCTACAGCTGTCCCAGCCTCCCTAATGACACCTGGTTACAGCTGTCCCAGCCTCCCTAATGACACCTGGTTACAGCTGTCCCAGCCTCCCTAATGACACCAGGTTACAGCCTCCCTAATGACACCTGGTTACAGCTGTCCCAGCCTCCCTAATGACATCTGGTTACAGCTGTCCCAGCCTCCCTAATGACACCTGGTTACAGCTGTCCCAGCCTCCCTAATGACACCAGGTTACAGCCTCCCTAATGACACCTGGTTACAGCTGTCCCAGCCTCCCTAATGACACCAGGTTACAGCTGTCCCAGCCTCCCTAATGACACCAGGCTACAGCTGTCCCAGCCTCCCTAATGACACCTGGTTACAGCTGTCCCAGCCTCCCTAATGACACCAGGTTACAGCCTCCCTAATGACACCTGGTTACAGCTGTCCCAGCCTCCCTAATGACACCAGGTTACAGCTGTCCCAGCCTCCCTAATGACACCAGGCTACAGCTGTCCCAGCCTCCCTAATGACACCTGGTTACAGCTGTCCCGGCCTCCCTAATGACACCTGGTTACAGCTGTCCCGGCCTCCCTAATGACACCTGGTTACAGCTGTCCCGGCCTCCCTAATGACACCTGGTTACAGCTGTCCCAGCCTCCCTAATGACACCTGGTTACAGCTGTCCCAGCCTCCCTAATGACACCTGGTTACAACTGTCCCAGCGTCCCTAATGACACCTGGTTACAGCTGTCCCAGCGTCCCTAATGACACCAGGCTACAGCTGTCCCAGCCTCCCTAATGACACCTGGTTACAGCTGTCCCAGCCTCCCTAATGACACCTGGTTACAGGTGTCCCAGCCTCCCTAATGACACCAGGTTACAGCTGTCCCAGCCTCACTAATGACACCTGGTTACAGCTGTCCCAGCCTCCCTAATGACACCAGGCTACAGCTGTCCCAGCCTCCCTAATGACACCTGGTTACAGCTGTCCCAGCCTCCCTAATGACACCAGGTTACAGCCTCCCTAATGACACCTGGTTACAGCTGTCCCAGCCTCCCTAATGACACCTGGTTACAGCTGTCCCAGCCTCCCTAATGACACCTGGTTACAGCCTCCCTAATGACACCTGGCTACAGCTGTCCCAGCCTCCCTAATGACACCAGGTTACAGCTGTCCCAGCCTACCTAATGACACCAGGTTACAGCTGTCCCAGCCTCCCTAATGACACCTGGTTACAGCTGTCCCAGCCTCCCTAATGACACCTGGTTACAGCTGTCCCAGCCTCCCTAATGACACCTGGTTACAGCTGTCCCAGCCTTCCTAATGACACCAGGCTACAGCTGTCCCAGCGTCCCTAATGACACCTGGCTACAGCTGTCCCAGCCTCCCTAATGACACCTGTTTACAGCTGTTCCAGCGTCCCTAATGACACCAGGCTACAGCTGTCCCAGCCTCCCTAATGACACCTGGTTACAGCTGTTCCAGCCTCCCTAATGACACCAGGCTACAGCTGTCCCAGCCTCCCTAATGACACCTGGTTACAGCTGTCCCGGCCTCCCTAATGTCACCTGGCTACAGCTGTCCCAGCCTCCCTAATGACACCTGGTTACAGCTGTCCCAGCCTCCCTAATGTCACCTGGTTACAGCTGTCCCAGCCTCCCTAATGTCACCTGGTTACAGCTGTCCCAGCCTCCCTAATGACACCTGGTTACAGCCTCCCTAATGGCACCTGGTTACAGCTGTCCCAGCCTCCCTAATGACACCTGGTTACAGCTGTCCCAGCCTCCCTAATGACACCTGGTTACAGCTGTCCCAGCCTCCCTAATGACACCTGGTTACAGCTGTCCCAGCCTCCCTAATGACACCTGGTTACAGCTGTCCCAGCCTCCGTAATGACACCTGGTTACAGCTGTCCCAGCCTCCCTAATGACACCTGGTTACAGCTGTCCCAGCCTCCCTAATGACACCTGGTTACAGCTGTCCCAGCCTCCCTAATGACACCTGGCCCAGCCTTTCTAATGACACCTGGTTACAGCTGTCCCAGCCTCCCTAATGACACCTGGTTACAGCCTACCTAATGACACCTGGCTACAGCTGTCCCAGCCTCCCTAATGACACCTGGTTACAGCCTCCCTAATGACACCTGGTTACAGCCTCCCTAATGACACCTGGTTACAGCCTCCCTAATGACACCTGGCTACAGCTGTCTCAGCCTCCCTAATGACACCAGGTTACAGCTGTCCCAGCCTCCCTAATGACACCAGGTTACAGCTGTCCCAGCCTCCCTAATGACACCTGGTTACAGCTGTCCCAGCCTCCCTAATGACACCTGGTTACAGCTGTCCCAGCCTCCCTAATGACACCTTGTTACAGCTGTCCCAGCCTCCCTAATGACACCTGGTTACAGCTGTCCCAGCCTTCTTAATGACACCTGGCTACAGCTGTCCCAGCCTCCCTAATGACACCTGGTTACAGCTGTTCCAGCGTCCCTAATGACACCTGGTTACAGCTGTCCCAGCCTCCCTGATGACACCTGGTTACAGCTGTGCCAGCCTCCCTAATGACACCAGGTTACAGCTGTCCCAGGCTCCCCAATGACACCAGGTTACAGCTGTCCCTAATGACACCTGGTTACAGCTGTCCCAGCCTCCCTAATGACACCTGGTTACAGCTGTCCCAGCCTCCCTAATGACACCTGGTTACAGCTGTCCCAGCGTCCCTAATGACACCTGGTTACAGCCTCCCTAATGACACCTGGTTACAGCTGTCCCAGCATCCCTAATGACACCTGGTTACAGCTGTCCCAGCCTCCCTGATGACACCTGGTTACAGCTGTCCCAGCCTCCCTAATGACACCAGGTTACAGCTGTCCCAGGCTCCCCAATGACACCAGGTTACAGCTGTCCCTAATGACACCTGGTTACAGCTGTCCCTAATGACACCTGGTTTCAGCTGTCCCAGCCTCCCTAATGACACCTGGTTTCAGCTGTCCCAGCCTCCCTAATGATACCTGGTTGCAGCAGTCCCAGCCTCCCTAATGACACCTGGTTACAGCTGTCCCTAATGACACCTGGTTACAGCTGTCCCTAATGACACCAGGTTACAGCTGTCCCAGCCTCCCTAATGACACCAGATTACAGCTGTCCCAGCCTCCCTAATGATACCTGATTACAACTGTCCCAGCCTCCCTAATGACATCTGGTTACAGCTGTCCCAGCCTCCCTAATGACATCTGGTTACAGCTGTCCAAGCCTCCCTAATGACACCTGGCTAAAGCTGTCCCAGCCTCCCTAATGACACCTGGTTACAGCTGGCCCAGCCTTCCTAATGACACCTGGTTACAGCTGTCCCAGCCTCCCTAATGACACCTGGTTACAGCTGTCCAAGCCTCCCTAATGACACCTGGTTACAGCTGTCCCAGCCTCCCTAATGACACCTGGTTACAGCTGTCCCAGCCTCCCTAATGACACCTGGTTACAGCTGTCCCAGCCTCCCCAATGACACCTGGTTACAGCTGTCCCAGCCTCCCTAATGACACCTGGCTACAGCTGTCCCAGCCTCCCTAATGACACCTGGTTACAGCTGTCCCAGCCTCCCTAATGACACCTGGTTAAAGCTGTCCCAGCCTCCCTAATGACACCTGGTTACAGCTGTCCAAGCCTCCCTAATGACACCTGGTTAATGTTAACATTGGTCCAGCACCAGTAGGTAGAATGGTGTAAGCCTGAATCCAGGGTCAACCTCAACATTTACCATACCTTGTTGTAATCGATGCTGTTAGCCTTAGCACATTACACTACCTTGTCATTGATGCTGTTAGCCTTAGCACACTACACTAGCTTGTCATTGATGCTGTTAGCATTAGCACGCTACATTACCTTGTCATTGATGCTGTTAGCCTTAGCACACTACACTAGCTTGTCATTGATGCTGTTAGCCTTAGCACGCTACACTACCTTGTTGTAATTGATGCACGTCTGTTAAACACAACAGTATGAGATACATTTTCATTCTCCAACCACCACAGCGCTGGTTCCTGTACCCCCCGGACAAGGCGCCCCATTTCCACCCCAACTACACCACCCTGTCCTGGGTCAAAGACACATATCCTTACCTGCTTGAGGAGAAGCCCATAGAGTGCACCATCCGGCCAGGAGAGGTCAGAAAACTACCATTAAGGCTGTGTTCACAGCCCAATTCAGATCTCTCCTTCCTTCTACTAATTAATCTTTTGACCAATCAGATCAGCTCTTTTTACAATAATTGGTCAAAAGATCAGAATTGGTCTGCCTGTGCCAACGCAGCCATAATAGATTAGACTGTGGTTGAATATCGGAATACTTTAACTGTCACCCTTCCCTCCATCTACACAGGTCACTAACATCAGCTAAAATAATGTTGTATGCATTTTCCAACAGAATGAGGATAACAATCAGAGGGGTCATCATTTGGAGGAATTTCCACCATGAAATGTTAAACACATTTATCAACCATGGGTCACTAACATGAGCTAAATTTACTTTTGAGGCATTTGAGGCCATATTTCTTTTTGAAATTTCAACTATGGAATATTTTAAACACTTAAAACAACCATGGGGTCACTACGTTTGAGGCAAACATGACTTTTGAGCCATTGTTTTCACTGAATTGGAATGATAGGCTGCATTCAGATTATTTCTTGTCTTACCAAGGCAAAGCAGGAAGATAATAATATCAAGTATTAATGACTTGTCACTGACTTTGTGTTGTTGCTGATAGGTGCTGTATTTCCCTGACCGCTGGTGGCACGCCACGCTCAATCTGGACACCAGTGTCTTCATATCCACCTTCCTGGGCTGACCCCTGACCCGTGACCAAAGCCCTGTTAGAATACTTTCAACATGCATCATTCCTTTTTCCCCTCTGAGGAAATCATAGATTTCTTGCACAGTTCTCAACACCCCCCCCCTCCCCCCCTCAGATAGCACAGTTCACACACACAGTGGTTCCTGATTAGTGAGGGGGAGCAGGAAGGATGCACTTTTCAAAAGTATCATGTCAACTGAAATGGCACCACACCACACCACTCCTGGCAACTGAAAACTGCCCAAAAAGTTATCAAAAGCTGTATTTCCGTTGTCGTCTTAACTACTATGTAGATCAGTGATCCATCTGTTCAGAGACAAAGAAACAAAGCGGTCAAAGACTATTGGAACGTCTACTGACCAATAGGAGACGAGTGTGGCTTGTTCTGACTGTATTCCCTGGAAGTCACACACTGGTTTTCCTGCCGTTTCCACTTCTGGGACTTTTCCCATCGGTTCCATGGTACCGGGCCATGGAATGCAGCTAATATATTTGACATTTATTTTTAAAGAAAATAAAGTACTTGAAAATAAGATGGACATTTGTATCTTGATTATCAATGTAAACACTGCAGCCTCTAAGTTGTAGCCTTTATTGGAACACTTGTAGACAACAGCACAACAGTGAAATAAAGAACATTCACAGTCCCAATGAGGCTCCAGAGAAACTGGACTGTACCCAAGTTCCCACCCCCCTCTTAGGAGGAATCGGGGCCTAGGGGGAGAGGAGTATGTCCACACCCCTATCCCACATAAACACACCCCTACATGTACACATAATATTGATACTCACGACTAACACAACATAACTGTGCATCCTCATAACCAGCAGAGGGTAGGAATATACAGGTTCATTTCACATTCAATCCTTTTCAGTTGGTAAGTCAAACAGGGTCATATGATTTCTGAAATGAGAAGAGGAAACGATCTGTTTGCAGCAGGGTTGAGGGGTCGAATTGAAAATGACTTTTTTAAATCAGGATATTTTAATTTAATGAATTTGCATTCTAAAATCGACACTTGAAAAATGTAATCGACCCCAGCCATTGGACTAAGGCTCTAAGCATGGAATCATTAAAACAAGAGAGACCCCGAGCAGTAAGTTATACTGAGGAGAAGACAGCCCTTCTCAAAGCCAATCAGATGACTGACTTCCATATTCTACTTCAAACTCCACTTGAGGCACAGACAGGACACCACCTGCAAACATTCAGCGACATGTAAAACCAGAGAAAACACATTACAATTAAACACAGCCGTCAAACACACCTGTGACTCACACAATTTTAAAGCAATCTTTTTAAAGAAAATTTGGAATAGTGTTTAATTAATTGACTGGAATTGAAATAGAATTGACCCCAACCCTGACCCCTACTGCTACGCACTTCCCCATTCATTAACGCTCAGCTCTGTATGAGCCAGATGAGAGGCAACAAAATGGTGGAAACTCAGCTCGCCAAAATTAGAGACGTCCTTGGTCAAAAAACAACCCTTTGCACAAAGCCTTGAATGCTCTTCCCGGACCCTTCCATCATATTGATTACACATAGTGCTTCCCTGCACACTGCAAAACACTGAAGATGAGGGCTTGGGTTTCTCTCTATATTATACAACTGCTTATACAGTCTTTTCAGCCCTCCAAGAGGATATAGAGAAGTGCTGCATTGTGGTGGTAAGAGATCAGGTTGGGTTTAAAATTGGCCCATCACTCAAGAGCACTACATTGGACCATCTACAAGCCACTCAAGAGGACTACAATGGAGAGTGGCAAAAACATGGCGGTGCCTCAGACAGTCCTCTTCCCCGTAGAAAAGGAGATTTTAAAATAGAAGACAAGTTGTGGAGCATCACCACAAGTAGAGTACATTTAGCCCTGATTGGTCAATCGCTGCACTTGTAGACTCGAGGTCTAGGATGTGATTGGGTTTAGGAGTCTGCAATATGATTGGTTGTTCTGAGAGTAACGTTCAAGAGATTGGCCAAAGGTGTTGGGTACTATATTCTGATTGGGTCCTGTTGTTGGATGATGTGCTCTGATTCGGTGCAATGTTTGCTAGCGTGTCCTGATTGTTGGGTCTGACTAGTATGAGCAGCTGAGACACACAATAAAATAAATGGGGGGACAAGGATGGAAACAGAAAGAGATTGTTTAGATCAACATGAGATTTAATGGCAGTCCTAGTATCAGTCTGTGGTGTAGTCTCAATCCTAGTGAAGGTATGTCAGTCTGTGGTGTAGTCTCAGTCCTGGTGAAGGTATGTCAGTCTGTGGTGTAGTCTCAGTCCTAGTGAAGGTATGTCAGTCTGTGGTGTAGTCTCAGTCCTAGTGAAGGTATGTCAGTCTGTGGTGTAGTCTCAGTCCTAGTGAAGGTATGTCAGTCTGTGGTGTAGTCTCAGTCCTAGTGAAGGTATGTAAGTCTGTGGTGTAGACTCAGTCCTAGTGAAGGTATGTCAGTCTGTGGTGTGGCCTCAGTCCTAGTGAAGGTATGTCAGTCTGTGGTGTAGTCTCAGTCCTAGTGAAGGTATGTCAGTCTGTGGTGTAGTCTCAGTCCTAGTGAAGGTATGTCAGTCTGTGGTGTAGTCTCAGTCCTAGTGAAGGTATGTCAGTCTGTGGTGTAGTCTCAGTCCTAGTGAAGGTATGTCAGTCTGTGGTGTAGTCTCAGTCCTAGTGAAGGTATGTCAGTCTGTGGTGTAGTCTCAGTCCTAGTGAAGGTATGTCAGTCTGTGGTGTAGTCTCAGTCCTAGTGAAGGTATGTCAGTCTGTGGTGTAGTCTCAGTCCTAGTGAAGGTATGTCAGTCTGTGGTGTAGTCTCAGTCCTAGTGAAGGTATGTCAGTCTGTGGTGTAGTCTCAGTCCTAGTGAAGGTATGTCAGTCTGTGGTGTAGTCTCAGTCCTAGTGAAGGTATGTCAGTCTGTGGTGTAGTCTCAGTCCTAGTGAAGGTATGTCAGTCTGTGGTGTAGTCTCAGTCCTAGTGAAGGTATGTCAGTCTGTGGTGTAGTCTCAGTCCTAGTGAAGGTATGTCAGTCTGTGGTGTAGTCTCAGTCCTAGTGAAGGTATGTCAGTCTGTGGTGTAGTCTCAGTCCTAGTGAAGGTATGTCAGTCTGTGGTGTAGTCTCAGTCCTAGTGAAGGTATGTCAGTCTGTGGTGTAGTCTCAGTCCTGGTGAAGGTACGTCAGTCTGTGGTGTAGTCTCAGTCCTGGTGAAGGTACGTCAGTCTGTGGTGTAGTCTCAGTCCTGGTGAAGGTATGTCAGTCTGTGGTGTAGTCTCAGTCCTAGTGAAGGTATGTCAGTCTGTGGTGTAGTCTCAGTCCTAGTGAAGGTATGTCAGTCTGTGGTGTAGTCTCAGTCCTAGTGAAGGTATGTCAGTCTGTGGTGTAGTCTCAGTCCTAGTGAAGGTATGTCAGTCTGTGGTGTGGTCTCAGTCCTAGTGAAGGTATGTAAGTCTGTGGTGTGGTCTCAGTCCTAGTGAAGGTATGTCAGTCTGTGGTGTGGCCTCAGCTTTAAAGTGCAGATCATACTTGTTTGGTTTGTTGTCGTCTTTTTATGTCTGGTTCTTCTTTTGGAATGATTCCAACTACCCCTTTCCCTCTCTCCCTCCCTCCTTCAGTAGTCCTCCACCCATCCATTCTCCATGATGAAAGCATCGATGACCTCTTTCATGGCCAGATTAGGAATCAGCTGGTCTTGAGTCAGAGGGCTGCGTGTCACCGGGTCAAAATGGCCCACTCGCTGCAAACATAAGAACAAAGACAGTTAGGATCCTATGGGAGACATAACACCCTTAATAGCAGGGCTGAAAGTACATTTCATTTCTTCCTGGTACAGAACCTCCTGACCAACAGAATGTATGAGCCTGATCAGAGAATTACACCCCTCTCGTCTTCTACGCTGCTGCTACTCTGTTACCATCTATGCATCGTCACTTTAATAACTACCTACATGTACATATTACCTCAATTACCTCGACACCGGTGCCCCCGCACATTGACTCTGTACCGGTACCCCCTGTATATAGCCCCACTATTCCATGTGTAACTCTGTGTTGTTGTCTGTTTACACTGCTATGCTTTATCTTGGCCAGGTCACAGTTGTAAATGAGAACATGTTCTCAACTAGCCTACCTGGTTAAATAAAGGTGAAACAAAAAATAAACAAAATAAAAAATTCTTATTTACTGCTGCTCTTCAATTATTTGTTATTCTTATCTCTTACTTTTTTGTGTGGTATTTTCTTAGAACTGCATTGTTTGTTAAGGCCTTGTAAGTAAGCATTTCACTGTAAGGTCTACATCTGTTGTTTTGGTGGATGTGACAAATGTGATTTGATTTGAATCCCTATTAATTCAATAGCATCTCTGTTGGCCTAGTCGTAAAGATGTGTCATTTAACATGTATGACCTTTTATTGTGGCATAAACACAAACAGTTATGATGTTTTCATCTGATTGCCAAGCCATCACTTGAAAAAGGCTGCTTTACTAATAGGCTACCAGCCTGCGTTCATCCACTCACAGTATATTTCAGTTCCAGCCTGCATTCATCCACTCACAGTATATTTCACTTCCAGCCTGCGTTCATCCACTCACAGTATATTTCAGTTCCAGCCTCCAAACAGTGGTGAATGGAAAGAAGCATCTGTGACATAAAGCCTCAGAAAGTCTGATGACATTCTCTCTTTGTCATTAGGACAGAATGTATGTGTCCACTGCTGACCGCGCGTGTCTCGGTGTCGGCCACTCATCTCTACTTTGGCAAAATGTCTGTGTTTTCGTCCAACCACATTGCATTTTGGGAGCCATTTTCATGTCTCATGTCTCTGACATGCTGTAATGATAGTGGTGTAATAGCATACAGTTCTTGACTTGTTTTAATTATTGTTGAGATAGGGTCATGTTTTACCGGAACAACATACCCCCACTATATACTTTGCAGGGACACCGTACCGGACCATACCGCCTTACATTCACCCCTGCTTAATACTTAATAATACTACAGCAAAAATGATGTGTAACTATTCTTTTACATGGGTTGTGGGAGGCAACATCCAGGTTGTTCCAGTTTAACATGTCTGTACGTAACAGAACGTCAGTTTGGCATAGAATAACTACCTCACTGCCTACATCAATACCTGATCACTACTTTATCCGCTTGAATACAATACTAAATAGTAGCTAGCAAGATGGCAATCACTGAGGTTATTTTTAATGAGTGCATTTCGCAAGTGTCTAGTTTGCATCAACTACCTCCACTAAAACCATTGCAAAGGTTTTGCCTTCAAATTTTGGTTTCAAATCATGACGTTTTGGCATGTCTGCCTCGTGATTTGCTGGGAGAGTTGTCTGTCTGAAGATGACCCACCCCAGAATTTTTTTCTCCACCTTATCAAGTATGCCGTAAGAGCCCATCTTTCAAACCTGACCCAGTCACTGCTGTTGCCTAGGGTCAGGTTTGATGAGGTCAGGTTTGATGAGGTCAGGTTTGATGAGGTCAGGTTTGATGAGACTAATTCTTACCTGTAGGTGCTCCTCGATGTCTTTGCGGTCGTAAGTGATCCCACTGGGTGTAATGCAGGGCTCCCTCATCAACTCAAAGCTGATCTTTCCACACAGGTAGTCTGGGATCTCCCTCTTCTGTTAAACAAACAGCGGTTATCACTAAATAGCCATGTTAGAACAGATGTATACTGTAGTTACATATTTTAGTGTCTTGTACATTCGGACCTGGTATTTGTTATTAATGAAGGGTTTGGGTTCAGATTGTTTAAGGGTTTAGGAATAGAGAGTTGTTTCTAGTATGGCCAGAGTGATAGCCATCAAACACAAACCATTGATTATGTATGGGCTAGTGATGAGTTCCAAACCCCTAACCCCTACTCCACAGCAGACTAGCCGCTCCTCTAGATCTGAGAGGATTGGACAGGTGGAAGCAATTTGGAATCATTTTCACCCAGCCAATCAGAAGACAAGATGAAACTTGTATTTAGATCTCCCTATTACTCGCCTCCTTCTCAAAAACCATTCGATGGGAAGGTTAGAGGGGAGGGACCTCTGACCTTCTCATCCAATGGGTGTTCAGACAGAGGCGAGGAAAGGGGAGAGGAAGAATCAAGGAAATGCAACAAGAGATTCTCCCCCTGATCCTGTATCCAGCAGGAGGCAGTAGAACACTCACCTTCCTCTTCTCATCCAGCTGAGAGAAGAGCTCCTCCATGTCTGACAGGTGCTTGTCCTGTAGAGAAATGTGACACCTAAATTAACATCCCTTTATTCATCAATTGTACACAAGGTCCAACCAAAATCTTACTTCCCCTTTATCCCAACTCCTCCGAAAGACACACATACATGCAATAAGCTAGAGTAAGACCAAACCCGATTTAAACAGGTTTAAAACATGTTCTGTTGCAGAGGCATCATGCCCATAGGGGACACAGGGGCACGTGCCCATAGGGGACACAGGGGCACGTGCCCATAGGGGACACAGGGGCACGTGCCCATAGGGGACACAGGGGCACGTGCCTACTCAGATTTGTCCTGTAAAAAATATATATATTTTTTTATATATAGACACACTACTAGCCACCTATCTCATAACTCGCTACCTATCATTTAAGTTAGAGTAGCTTGTCTAACTATCAGGCTGGCTTGTCTGCTGGTAAGGTTGGTAGACTAGAAAAGCAAGCAATTACTAAATGTACTGAATAACACTCACCTTCCTCTCAATCTTTTACTCAGATTGGTGTATTCCTCTCCTCATCTCATTTTAATAGTCTAGTAGCTTCCTCTCATCTCAATAGTCTAGTCTAGCATATGTATATATTTTATTTTACCAATAGTCTAGTCTTCCTCTCATCTCAATAGTCTAGTAGCTTCCTCTCATCTCAATAGTCTATAGCTTCCTCTCATCTCAATAGTCTAGTAGCTTCCTCTCAGTCTAGTAGCTTCCTCTCCTCATCTCAATAGTCTAGTAGCTTCCTCTCATCTCAATAGTCTAGTCTTTGTCTAGTAGCTTCCTCTCAAATAGTCTAGTCTAGCATATGTATATATTTTATTTTACCATAGTCAGGAGGATGAGCTCAAGAGTTATTCTTATCTTTGAATCATTTGACATAGAATTAAGCACAACTGCTAAATTCTCCTAAACCCCCCTCCAGACCACCCCCTGCCATCCTCACATACTTTATGCCCACTCAGAGTTTTTGGGAGCATAACACCCCTGTTCTATTGCATATCCTTATGAGGGGAAAAAAACAGATCTTGATTAGTAAGGTTGTGTTAACATGTCTTTGGTTTAGCCAATGAAAACCCTTTAGTTGTTTAACCATTTCTCGTAACCTAGGCTACGAGAGCATTCTAAACAGAATGTGGGTAAGTGCTTATTTTCCCATTGTTATTTGTTTATACCCTGCGTCTTTGGACGTTAGCTGGATGTTCGTACACTTGGTTTAGGACTCACGTGTTTGGAGGGGAACTTAGTGAGGTCGTGTCGGCTTCTGCATTCCTCCGACTTGGCGTCTTGTTCCTCTCTGCTGTCATCCAGTTCCCTGAGGATAGGACCAAAGTCATCAGCCAACCAACCACTTCAGCCAACCAAGGCTTAACTTACTGCAATATAAATGGATAGTATGGATTGTAGGCCTATAAATGGATGGACTAACTGGTTTTACACACCAACCACAGTTGGTGATTTTTTTTACAGAGTGACGCCAAGCACACAGTTAATTAACAGTAATCTAGAGCATGGTGCTTGCAACATCAGGATAGTGGGTTTGATTCCCGGGACCACCGGGCATGAAAAGTATATGCCTGCATGACTGCTTTGGTTGAAAGGGTCTGCCAAATGGCATATATTATGATTATATTAATGCCCCCTACTGTTAGAGACGTTCTACCAACAAGGCTGGGAGAATGCAGTGGTTTCCCACTGACTAATGGCAATTGATTGTTAAACAACACGTTTATGGTTGTTTCATTTCAACTTGAGTGTTGTGGAAAAACTAAATCAAACTAAATCAAAATGGCTATTCTCTGATTCACAAAGTCAATTCATGCTCTGTAAATCCCCCTCCCAAACCCTACAGTGTTCCCATCATGTGGCTGGAACAGATTCAGATGAGTCTCTATTGTCCTACAAGAGGAGAACCTTAGCACAGCTCACACATTATATATACACACACAACAGTGGAGGCTGCTGAGGGGAGGACGGGTCATAATAATAGCTGGAATAATAGCTGGAACGGTGTGATTGGAATGGCATCAAACATGCTGGATACCATTCCATTAGACTCCATTCCAGCCACTAGACTCCACTCCAGCCACTACTATGAGCCGTCCACTGATACACAACATATATAGAACACACAGCCGGAAACAAACTATAGGTGAGCACAGAAAGAATCTCTCACCTCTCCTTCTCTGCCAGGATGAGTTTGGTGAGATAGGCGTGCAGCTCGTTCTCCTGGTTAATGCGCTTCTCCTCGATGCTGTTCCAGCGCTTCTTCTTGGCTATCCGGAGGGCACTGGGAATGTCGTCACCAAAGTTCAACCGTTGCTCTTTCGCCAGGTTATATGCTGAGGGCCAAATGAAGGAAAGCTATTATTATTAATGATATAATAGTGAAAATTAAGCTTTGCATTATAAATGAGCTGACTTAATCCAATGTCCTGTCAATACTTTTTTTATTAGGACTTAGGCAAGTAACTTATAAATATATTTTGATGTGTGTATCTAGACTCCTGAATGGGAGTGTGTCCGGGATGGGTGCATCTTGATAGTCTTCCTCTCCTCACCTCAATAGTCTTGTAGCTTCCTCTCCTCACCTCAATAGTCTTGTAGCTTCCTCTCCTCAATAGTCTTGTAGCTTCCTCTCCTCACCTCAATAGTCTAGTAGCTTCCTCTCCTCAATAGTCTTGTAGCTTCCTCTCCTCAATAGTCTTGTAGCTTCCTCTCCTCACCTCAATAGTCTAGTAGCTTCCTCTCCTCATCTCATTTTAATAGTCTAGTAGATTCCTCATCTCATTTTAATAGTCTAGTAGCTTCCTCTCCCCATCTCAACAGTCTAGTAGCTTCCTCATCTCAATAGTCTAGTAGCTTCCTCTCCCCATCTCGATAGTCTAGTAGCTTCCTCTCCTCATCTCAATAGTCTAGTAGCTTCCTCATCTCAATAGTCTAGTAGCTTCCTCATCTCAATAGTCTAGTAGCTTCCTCATCTCAATAGTCTAGTAGCTTCCTCATCTCAATAGTCTAGTAGCTTCCTCTCCTCAATAGTCTAGTAGCTTCCTCATATTAATAGTCTAGTAGCTTCCTCTCATCTCAATAGTCTAGTAGCTTCCTCTCCTCATCTCAATAGTCTAGTAGCTTCCTCTCCTCATCTCAATAGTCTAGTAGCGCCATCCCGGGTGGCGCAGTGGTTAAGGGCGCTGTACAGCAGCGCCAGCTGTGCCACCAGAGACTCTGGGTTTGCGCCTAGGCTCTGTCGTAACCGGCCGCGACCAGGAGGTCAGGAGGTGGGAGGTGGGGCGACGCACAATTGGCCTAGCGTCGTCCGGGTTAGGGAGGGTTTGGCCGGTAGGGAAATCCTTGTCTCATCGCGCACCAGCGACTCCTGTGGCGGGCCGGGCGCAGTGCGCGCTAACCAAGGTTGCCAGGTGCACGGTGTTTCCTCCGACACATTGGTGCGGCTGGCTTCCGGGTTGGATGGCGCTGTGTTAAGAAGCAGTGCGGCTTGGTTGGGTTGTGTATCGGAGAACGCATGACTTTCAACCTTCGTCTCTCCCGAGCCTGTACGTGAGTTGTAGCGATGAGACAAGATAGTAGCTACTAAACAAATGGATACCACGAAATTGGGGGGAAAAAGGGGTAAAATGCAAAACAAAAAAATATATAGTCTAGTAGCTTCCTCTCCTCATCTCAATAGTCTAGTAGCTTCCTCTCCTCATCTCAATAGTCTAGTAGCTTCCTCTCATCTCAATAGTCTAGTAGCTTCCTCTCCTCATCTCAATAGTCTAGTAGCTACCTCTTAATTTCCTCTCCTTAATCTACACCGATCTGAAATCCAAAGACTGGTTAACACTACCTGGTAGATGTATATTGGGAATTTCTTTTGACACTTGTCCAGTTCTTTAAAATGAGTACAGATGAAGGAGAGAAGACATGAGGCCTATGGGACAGGGGGACTACGGGATAGGAGGCCTATTTCGACTAGTGAGATGCACCCTCTGTGTCTGGACCCTTGATTGCCATCTTGGTCCCCAGCCCACCTCTCTGCAGGTTGCCGATGGCTTCGTCGTAGTTCTCCATCTCCAGGTGACACTGACCCAGGAAGAAGAGGGCCTTGACTGACTGGGGGTCCAGCTCCAGCGCCTGCTTGCAGTCGGCCAGGGCCTTGTCGTGTTGCTGCAGCTTCACGTGGCACAGTGCCCGGTTGGTGTAGTACACAGACACTGAGGGGTTTCGCTTCTGGGGACAAACACATTATTCACTATTTCTATCCCCCTTCCTCACACCCTTATCCCATTCCTAAGTATGCCACGCTTGCACACACACTCTTCGCTACAACCGATAGCTGACTTTCTATGTCTCGGAGTGAGGTTACTCATCATGCAAAGTTACAATTTGGGACACTACCTCAGTTCCACCCACACACACTCCACACTTTCTCCCCTTCTCCCGAGGCCTTGTCCTTACGATGGCTTTGCTGTAGCAGGCGGCCGACTCCTGGTACTTGCGGCTGAGGAAGAGGCGGTTGCCCTGCTCCTTCCACTCCTGCGCTGAGACACTCTTCTCAGGGCTGCCCGCCATTTTGTCCGCCGGCCCCGCTGTGGCGGCGGCCTCTCCGCTCTGCTTCCCTATCCTGCTACCCGTGTCTCAGGCCGGGCTGCGGCTGGCTGGGGGGAGAATGCACAAGTTCCAAGACATCAATAGTATGGGTGAGGGAATCAGATGGAGGAGTTTCATTTGAGGGGTGTTGCTGGTCTACTACTATAAATAGTGATCAAATCAAATCAAAGTTTATTTGTCACATGTGCCGAATACAACAGGTGTAGGTAGACCTTACAGCGAAATGCTTACTTATAGGCTCTAACCAATAGTGCGAAAAAAAGGTGTGTGTGTGTGTAGGTAAATAAAGAAATATAGACACCAGTTAGTCAGGCTGATAGAGGTAGTATGTACATGTAGGTATGGTTAAAGTGACTGTGCATATATGATGAACAGAGAGTAGCAGTAGCGTAAAAAGAGGGGTTGGTGGGACACAATGCAGATAGCCCGGTTAGCCAATGAGCGAACATGTACATGAACGTACTGTATAGTTAAAGTGACTATGCACATATGATCAACAGAGAGTAGCAGCAGCGTAAAAGAGGAGTTGCGGGGGGGCACACGATGCAAATAGTCCGGGTAACCATTTGGTTACCTGTTTAGGAGTTTTATGGCTTGGGGGTAAAATCTGTTGAGAAGCCTTTTTGCTTGCCATGCGGTAGTAGAGAGAACAGTCTATGACTGGGGTGGCTGGGGTCTTTGACAATTTTTAGGGCCTTCCTCTGACACCGCCTGGTGTAGAGGTCCTGGATGGCAGGCAGCTTTGCCCCAGTGATGCACTGGGCCGTATGCACTACCCTCTGTAGTGCCTTGCGGTCGGAGGCCGAGCAATTGCCATACCAGGCAGTGATGCAACCGGTCAGGATGTTCTCGATGTTGCAGCTGTAGAACCTTTTGAGGATCTCAGGACCCATGCCAAATCTTTTCAGTTTCCTGAGGGGGAATAGGCTTTGTCGTACTGTCTTCACAACTGTCTTGGAGTGTTTGGACCATTCTAGTTTGTTGTTGATGTGGACACCAAGGAACTTGAAGCTCTCAACCTGCTCCACTACAGCCCCGTCGATGAGAATGGGGACGTGCTCAGTGCTCCTTTTCCTGTAGTCCACAATCATCTCCTTAGTCTTGGTTACGTTGAGGGATAGGTTGTTATTCTGGCACCACCCGGCCAGGTCTCTGACCTCCTCCCTATAGGCTGTCTTGTCGTTGTCGGTGATCAGGCCTACCACTCTTGTCATCAGCAAACTTAAGGATGGTGTTGGAGTCGTGCCTGGCCATGCAGTCGTGGGTGATCAGGGAGTACAGGAGGGGACTGAGCACGCACCCCTGGGCAGCTGCAGCGTGGCAGATGTGTTGCTACCTACCCTCACCGCCTGGGGGGCGGCCCGTCAGGAAGTCCATGATCCAGTTGCAGAGGGAGGTGTTTAGTCTCAGATTCCTTAGCTTAATGATGAGCTTTGAGGGAACTATGGTGTTGAACACTGAGCTGTAGTCAATGAACAGCATTCTCACATAGTTGTTCCTTTTGTCCAGGTGGGAAAGGACAGTGTGGAGTGCAATAGAGATTGCATCATCTGTGGATCTGTTTGGGCGGTATGCAAATTGGAGTGGGTCTAGGGTTTCTGGGATAATGGTGATAATGGTGTTGATGTGAGCCATTACCAGCCTTTCAAAGCACTTGATGGCTATGGACGTGAGTGCTACGGGTCTGTAGTCATTTAGGGGTGTAGTCATTCAGGGGTGTTGCCAGTCTACTAGTACAAAAAGTGATTGAGGTGTGTTGCCGGTCTACTCTACTGTAAACAGTGATTGAGGGGTGTTGCCGGTCTACTCTACTGTAAACAGTGATTGAGGGGTGTTGCCGGTCTACTCTACTGTAAACAGTGATTGAGGGGTGTTGCCGGTCTACTCTACTGTAAACAGTGATTGAGGGGTGTTGCCAGTCTACTCTACTGTAAACAGTGATTGAGGGGTGTTGCCGGTCTACTCTACTGTAAACAGTGATTGAGGGGTGTTGCCGGTCTACTACTACAAACAGTGACTGTAGTTAACTAGCACAATGTTTGGATAAAACAACAGGGGCTAGCTTGCTACATCGTTTGATTTGACAGTTGCACTGAAGTAAAGATACAGGAAAAATAGTCAACTCTGGCTAACTGGCAAGCTTCCAAATAGCTGCAAGCATAACGCTAGCTAGTCTGTTACCGTTTCGATGCCCTCCCCTCAGGTAACAAGCGGCCTCTCCGACTTCGCTCTCGTCCTGGTTATGGCCTCCTCCCACACAGCTCGTCTGTCTACCTCTTCCAACGCAGACAATTGAATATTTTTGGAATATAACGTTAGCTAGCTAGCGAACTGCCTAACTATAACGAAAAGCACAGGTATCCAAACATGTGTATAATCAATGTATATTATTTGACAGAGTAGTCTGTAGTATTATTTTAGGTGGGAGGACACGCTAGTGCGTAACCAGCTAACTAGCTAATGTTTTGATACATTTCTGGTAGTCATCGATGATGACGCATTTGTAAACGGAAGTGTTTTCAGTTAAACTTACGTCATCAAGTCGCGCCTCATTGTTTTGGAAAGCAAGCATGGCTGGTTCAGTAACTGACGTAGCTGTGCCTAAACATTCTTTATCAAAACTACAATCTTTAAATGGACTTTTTGCCATTTATAAAAAGGAAGGACCTACGTCTGCTGATGTTTTAAACTCATTAAAAGAGACACTCCTCAAAGAGGCCGGTGTGAAAGATCCTAATCCCAGAAAAAGGAAGAAGCAAGCTCTGAAAATGGGGCATGGCGGAACTCTGGACAGCGCAGCCTCTGGTGTGCTCGTTGTTGGGATTGGAAATGGAACAAAGATGCTTAGTACTATGCTTGCTGGTTCAAAGAAATACCTGGCTGTTGGAGAGTTGGGGAAAGCAACAGACACCCTTGACGCCACAGGCAAGGTGGTTCATGAGAAGCTCTATGATCACATTACCAGGGAAGCCTTTGAGGAGAAGTTGAAGCAGTTCACTGGGGACATCATGCAGGTTCCTCCACTGTACTCTGCACTGAAGAAGGATGGCAAGCGTCTTTCTGTCCTGCTGAAGCAAGGCCACGAGGTGGAAGCCAAACCTGCACGGCCGGTCACAGTGTATAACCTGTCGCTGCAGGACTTCACCCCCCCCCTCTTCACTCTTGATGTTGAATGCGGTGGTGGATTTTATATCAGAAGCTTGGTGGACGACCTGGGAAAAGCGCTCTCGTCGTGTGCCCACGTGAGGAAGCTGATCCGGACCAAACAGGGTCAGTTTACCCTTGACGACCACACGCTGCAGGAGGAACACTGGACACTACAACACATCGTTCAGTCCATGCAGCCCTGTCGCGGGTCAGAGGTCACCAAGGAGGATGGCACAAAACCAAGCCCAAACCTGGGGGTTAAACGGGCCCTGAATGCCCAGGTGAAGGGGGATAAGAATGGCAAAGATGAAAAGGGGGAGTTATAACCCCCCCCACAAAGTCACAATGTCCCCTCTATATGAGAGCTTAAGGCGGCGTTTTGGTTCCCGGAGGTGTGCACTTGTTCACTCCCTCTCATGCATGTTAAAGCATTGGTTTGGTGCAAGCATGGCTGGTTGGAATTTCCAACATATTCCTCATGCCGGTCGATTCTTTGGCGGAAGCCAGTTGAACCAGTCCCTGCACTGTTACATGCATCATTTTTGTTGATGTGTGTATTACTAGAATACGATATCGTCATTGGAATTGACAGAAGACAATTTAATGTTTTTTTTGTTTTGTTTATAGATGAATTAATTTATCATTTTTAAATATTGTTTTTATTTTCATGAATTGTACTGTCTTATTTTGTCATGCATTTTGAGGTTTTGTTTTGAATACTGTTCCAATCAAAGATCTCTACACCATCTAGTGTTGGCACAAGATAAGACATGGAAGCAACTTGAAATGTAACTCCCATTCCTTTGTAATTGACAGCAGTGCATGCCAGAATTAATAAACAACAAAAAGTCTCCACATATTTTTGTTATTTTTTTTTGCAGATGTTTTGTTGTAAACACAGAGATAGTGTTTCTCGTATTTAGGTCATTATAACCTAGTCATGTTTGGTTTTCTTAGTATGTTCATTGGGCCCCCAAGAAGCCTTGCACATATGAAGTTGCTAGAGAGCACATTCAAATTCTCAATAAGACATTGGTTAAGTTCAATCCACTGTACATTTATTTGAGGAGACTACACTGAACAAAAATAAAAACAAAGTGCTGGTCCCATGTTTCATGAGCTGAAATAATAGACATTTTCCATATGCACAAAAAGCTTATTTCATTCCAATCTTGTGCACACATTTGTTTACATCCCTGTTAGTCAGCATTTCTCCTTTGCCACGATAATCCATCCACCTGACAGGTGTGGCATATCAAGAAGCTGATTAAACTGCATTGTCATTACACAGGTGCACCTTGTGCTGGGGACACTAAAAGGCCACTAAAATGTGCAGTTTTGTCACAACACAATGCCACAGCTTAAGTTTTGAGGGAGTGTGCAATTGACATGCTGACTGTAGGAATGTCCACCAGAGCTGTCCACCAGAGAATATAATGTTCATTTCTCTACCATAAGCTGCTTCCAATGTCGATTTAGAGAATTTGGCAGTCTGTCCAACCGGCCTCACAACCGCAGACCACTTCTAACCACGCCAGACAAGGAACACCACATCCGGCTTCTTCACCTGAGGAATCATCTGAGACCAGCCACCCGGACAGCTAATGAAACTGGGTTTGCACAACTGAAGAATTTTTGCACAAACTGTCAGAAACCGTCTCAGGGAAGCTCATCTGCGTGCTTGTCTTCCTCACCAGGGTCATGACCTGACTAGTTTGACGTCGTGACCGACTTCAGTGGGCAAATGCTCACCTTCGATTGCAACTGGTGTGCTGGAGAAGTGTGCTCTTCATGGATGAATCCCGTTTTCAACTGTACTGGGCAGATGGCACAGTGTGTATGGTGTCGTTTGGGGCGAGCAGGCTGCTTATGTCAATGTTGTGAACAGAGTGCCCCATGGTGGCGGTGGGGTTATGGTATGGGCAGGCATAAACTATGGACAATGAACACAATTGCATTTTATCTATGGCAATGTCAATGCACAGAGATACCGTGATGAGATCCTGAGGCCCATTGTCATGCCATTCATCCGCCGCCATCACCTCATGTGTCAGCATGATAATGTATGGCCCCATGTCGCAAGGATCTAACTGTACACAATTCCTGGAAGCTGAAAATGTCCTAGTTTTTCCATGGCTTACATACTCACCAGAAATGTCACCCATTGAGCATGTTTGGGATGCCCTGGATCGACAAGTATGACAGCGTGTTCCAGTTCCCGCCAATATCCAGCGATTTCACACAGCCATTGAAGAGGGGAGGCGGCAACGAGTGGGAACATGGACGAAAATGCACTTGCTGAATTGAGACTCTTAATGAAATGAGACTCTTAATGAAATGAGACTCTTAATGAATTGAGACTCTTAATGAAATGAGACTCTTAATGAAATGAGACTCTTAATACACTGAACTAAAATCTAAATGCAAAATGCAACAATTTAAAAGATTTGACTGAGTTACAGTTCATAGAAGGAAATCAGAGAATTTAAATTAATTCATTAGTCTCTAATCAATGGACTTTACATGACTGGGAAGACCGATATGTGTCTGTTGGTCACAGATAGCTTAAAGAAAAGGTCAGGGAGTGGATCAGAAAATCAGTCAGTATCTGTTGTGACCACCATTTGCCTCCTGCAGCGTAACACATCTCCTTTGCGTAGAGTTGATCAGGCTGTTGATTGTAGCCTGCGGAATGCAGCTATTTATTACATCCATGTGGAGAAGGAGTCTCATTTCAACAAGTGCATTTTCGTCCATGTTCCCACTCGTTGCCCTCTCCTCAAGAAATGTGTGGAGTGGTTGAAAAACAAGTTTTAATGACTCCAACCTACGTGTATGTAAACATCCGACTTCAACTGTAGAAACTACTACTGTAGATACTTCTACCCCCAAGCCATAAGACTGCTGAACAATTCATAAAATCGCCTCCGGACAACTTACATTACCCCCCCCCCCCCCCCCCCCCCCAGCCTGAATTAAATACAGCTTGATTAAATTGAGATTGTGTGTTACTGACCTACACACAATACCCCATAGTGTCAAAGTGGAATTTCATTTTTAGACATTTTGCCAAATTAATAAAATATGAAATGCTGAAATGTCAAGTCAAAAAGTGTTCAACCCCTTTGTTATGGCAAGCCTAAATTAGTTCAGGAGTAAAAATGTACTTAACAAATCACATAATAAGTTGCATGGACTCATTCTGTGTTCAATAATAGTGGTTAACATGATTTTTGAATGACTATCCCATATCGGGTATCCCACAGCATATTGGTAAGCTTGTCACCTGTAAGGTCCCTCAATCGGGCACAGATTCAACCACAAAAACCAGGGAGATGTTTCAATGCCTCACAAAGAAGGGCACAGATTGGTCGATGTGTAAAATGTTTGTTTTTTTTAAAGCAGAAGCTGAATATCCATTTGGGCATGGTGAAGTTATTAGGCTTTGGATGTTTTATAAATACACCTAGTCACTACAAATATACAGTTGTCTTTCCAAACTCAGTTGCCGGAGAGGAAGGAAACTGCTCAGGGATTTCACAATGAGGCCTATGGAAATTTTAAAACAGTTAAGAGTTTAAATGGTTTGATATGAGAGAACTGAGGATGGATCAACAACATTGTAGTTACTCCACAACACTAACCTAAATGACAGAGTGGAAAGGAAGCCTGTACAGAAATAAAATAGTCCAAAACATGCATCCTGTTTGCAACAAGGCACTTACGTAATACTGAAAAAGATGTGGCAAAGAACTGAACTGCTTGTCCTGAATACAAAGCACCATGTTTGGGGAAAATCCAACACCGCACATCACCGAGTACCACTCTCCATATTGTCAAGCATGGTGGTGGCTGCATCATATTGGTATGCTTGTCATCGGCAAGGACTAGGGATTTTTTATTAGGATGAAAACCAATGCAATACAGCTAAACACAGGCAAATTCTTAGAGAAAAACCTGGTTCAGTCTGCTTTCCAAACAGACACTGGGAGACGAATTCACCTTTCAGCAGGACAATAATCTAAAACATTAAATGTTCCTGAGTGTACTAGTAACAGTTTTGACTTAAATCATTTTTAAAGATATAAGGCAAGACTTGAAAATGGCGGTCTAGAAATGATCAACATCCAACTTGACAGAGCTTGAAGAATTTAAATGGGCAAATATTGTACAATTCAGCTGTGTAAATCTCTTCGACTAACCCAGAAAGACTCACAGCTGTAA
>NW_027258642.1:0-62075 GCF_045791955.1 Oncorhynchus clarkii lewisi | reverse complement strand
GATGTGGAAGTTTATAGAGGTATTGGGTGGATGTGGAAGTTTAAAGAGGTAATAGATGGATGTGGAAGTTTATAGAGGTATTGGATGGATGTGGAAGTTTATAGAGGTTTTGAATGGATGTGGAAGTTTATAGAGGTTTTGAATGGATGTGGAAGTTTATAGAGATATTGGATGGATGTGGAAGTTTATAGAGGTACTGGATGGATGTGGAAGTTTATAGAGGTATTGGATGGATGTGGAAGTTTATAGAGGTATTGGATGGATGTGGAAGTTTATAGAGGTATTGGATGGATGTGGAAGTTTATAGAGATATTGGATGGATGTGGAAGTTTATAGAGGTATTGGATAGATTCGGAAGTTTATAGAGGTACTGGATGGATGTGGAAGTTTCTAGAGGTTTTGAATGGATGTGGAAGTTTATAGAGGTTTTGAATGGATGTGGAAGTTTATAGAGGTACTGGATGGATGTGGAAGTTATAGAGATATTGGATGGATGTGGAAGTTTATAGAGGTACTGGATGGATGTGGAAGTTTATAGAGGTACTGGATGGATGTGGAAGTTTATAGAGGTATTGGATGGATGTGGAAGTTTATAGAGGTAATGGATGGATGTGGAAGTTTATAGAGGTATTGGATGGATGTGGAAGTTTATAGAGGTACTGGATGGATGTGGAAGTTTATAGAGATATTGGATGGATGTGGAAGTTTATAGAGGTATTGGATGGATGTGGAAGTTTATAGAGGTATTGGATGGATGTGAAAGTTTATAGAGGTTTTGGATGGATGTGGAAGTTTATAGAGGTATTGGATGGATGTGGAAGTTTATAGAGGTATTGGATGGATGTGGAAGTTTATAGAGGTATTGGATGGATGTGGAAGTTTATAGAGGTATTGGATGGATGTGGAAGTTTATAGAGGTACTGGATGGATGTGGAAGTTTATAGAGGTTTTGAATGGATGTGGAAGTTTATAGAGGTTTTGAATGGATGTGGAAGTTTATAGAGGTACTGGATGGATGTGGAAGTTTATAGAGATGTGGATGTGGATGTGGAAGTTTATAGAGGTACTGGATGGATGTGGAAGTTTATAGAGGTTTTGGATGGATGTGGAAGTTTATAGAGGTATTGGATGGATGTGGAAGTTTATAGAGGTTTTGAATGGATGTGGAAGTTTATAGAGGTTTTGAATGGATGTGGAAGTTTATAGAGATATTGGATGGATGTGGAAGTTTATAGAGGTACTGGATGGATGTGGAAGTTTATAGAGGTATTGGATGGATGTGGAAGTTTATAGAGGTATTGGATGGATGTGGAAGTTTATAGAGGTATTGGATGGATGTGGAAGTTTATAGAGATATTGGATGGATGTGGAAGTTTATAGAGGTATTGGATAGATTCGGAAGTTTATAGAGGTACTGGATGGATGTGGAAGTTTCTAGAGGTTTTGAATGGATGTGGAAGTTTATAGAGGTTTTGAATGGATGTGGAAGTTTATAGAGGTACTGGATGGATGTGGAAGTTATAGAGATATTGGATGGATGTGGAAGTTTATAGAGGTACTGGATGGATGTGGAAGTTTATAGAGGTACTGGATGGATGTGGAAGTTTATAGAGGTATTGGATGGATGTGGAAGTTTATAGAGGTAATGGATGGATGTGGAAGTTTATAGAGGTATTGGATGGATGTGGAAGTTTATAGAGGTACTGGATGGATGTGGAAGTTTATAGAGATATTGGATGGATGTGGAAGTTTATAGAGGTTTTGAATGGATGTGGAAGTTTATAGAGGTTTTGAATGGATGTGGAAGTTTATAGAGATATTGGATGGATGTGGAAGTTTATAGAGGTACTGGATGGATGTGGAAGTTTATAGAGGTATTGGATGGATGTGGAAGTTTATAGAGGTATTGGATGGATGTGGAAGTTTATAGAGGTATTGGATGGATGTGGAAGTTTATAGAGGTATTGGATGGATGTGGAAGTTTATAGAGGTACTGGATGGATGTGGAAGTTTATAGAGGTACTGGATGGATGTGGAAGTTTATAGAGGTATTGGATGGATGTGGAAGTTTATAGAGGTACTGGATGGATGTGGAAGTTTATAGAGGTACTGGATGGATGTGGAAGTTTATAGAGGTATTGGATGGATGTGGAAGTTTATAGAGGCATTGGATGGATGTGGAAGTTTATAGAGGTATTGGATGGATGTGGAAGTTTATAGAGGTATTGGATGGATGTGGAAGTTTATAGAGATATTGGATGGATGTGGAAGTTTATAGAGGTATTGGATAGATTCGGAAGTTTATAGAGGTACTGGGTGGATGTGGAAGTTTCTAGAGGTTTTGAATGGATGTGGAAGTTTATAGAGGTTTTGAATGGATGTGGAAGTTTATAGAGGTACTGGATGGATGTGGAAGTTATAGAGATATTGGATGGATGTGGAAGTTTATAGAGGTACTGGATGGATGTGGAAGTTTATAGAGGTACTGGATGGATGTGGAAGTTTATAGAGGTATTGGATGGATGTGGAAGTTTATAGAGGTACTGGATGGATGTGGAAGTTTATAGAGGTATTGGGTGGATGTGGAAGTTTAAAGAGGTAATAGATGGATGTGGAAGTTTATAGAGGTATTGGATGGATGTGGAAGTTTATAGAGGTTTTGAATGGATGTGGAAGTTTATAGAGGTTTTGAATGGATGTGGAAGTTTATAGAGATATTGGATGGATGTGGAAGTTTATAGAGGTACTGGATGGATGTGGAAGTTTATAGAGGTATTGGATGGATGTGGAAGTTTATAGAGGTATTGGATGGATGTGGAAGTTTATAGAGGTATTGGATGGATGTGGAAGTTTATAGAGATATTGGATGGATGTGGAAGTTTATAGAGGTATTGGATAGATTCGGAAGTTTATAGAGGTACTGGATGGATGTGGAAGTTTCTAGAGGTTTTGAATGGATGTGGAAGTTTATAGAGGTTTTGAATGGATGTGGAAGTTTATAGAGGTACTGGATGGATGTGGAAGTTATAGAGATATTGGATGGATGTGGAAGTTTATAGAGGTACTGGATGGATGTGGAAGTTTATAGAGGTACTGGATGGATGTGGAAGTTTATAGAGGTATTGGATGGATGTGGAAGTTTATAGAGGTAATGGATGGATGTGGAAGTTTATAGAGGTATTGGATGGATGTGGAAGTTTATAGAGGTACTGGATGGATGTGGAAGTTTATAGAGATATTGGATGGATGTGGAAGTTTATAGAGGTTTTGAATGGATGTGGAAGTTTATAGAGGTTTTGAATGGATGTGGAAGTTTATAGAGATATTGGATGGATGTGGAAGTTTATAGAGGTACTGGATGGATGTGGAAGTTTATAGAGGTATTGGATGGATGTGGAAGTTTATAGAGGTATTGGATGGATGTGGAAGTTTATAGAGGTATTGGATGGATGTGGAAGTTTATAGAGATATTGGATGGATGTGGAAGTTTATAGAGGTATTGGATAGATTCTGAAGTTTATAGAGGTACTGGATGGATGTGGAAGTTTCTAGAGGTTTTGAATGGATGTGGAAGTTTATAGAGGTTTTGAATGGATGTGGAAGTTTATAGAGGTACTGGATGGATGTGGAAGTTATAGAGATATTGGATGGATGTGGAAGTTTATAGAGGTATTGGATAGATTCGGAAGTTTATAGAGGTACTGGATGGATGTGGAAGTTTCTAGAGGTTTTGAATGGATGTGGAAGTTTATAGAGGTTTTGAATGGATGTGGAAGTTTATAGAGGTACTGGATGGATGTGGAAGTTATAGAGATATTGGATGGATGTGGAAGTTTATAGAGGTACTGGATGGATGTGGAAGTTTATAGAGGTACTGGATGGATGTGGAAGTTTATAGAGGTATTGGATGGATGTGGAAGTTTATAGAGGTACTGGATGGATGTGGAAGTTTATAGAGGTATTGGGTGGATGTGGAAGTTTATAGAGGTAATAGATGGATGTGGAAGTTTATAGAGGTATTGGATGGATGTGGAAGTTTATAGAGGTTTTGAATGGATGTGGAAGTTTATAGAGGTTTTGAATGGATGTGGAAGTTTATAGAGATATTGGATGGATGTGGAAGTTTATAGAGGTACTGGATGGATGTGGAAGTTTATAGAGGTATTGGATGGATGTGGAAGTTTATAGAGGTATTGGATGGATGTGGAAGTTTATAGAGGTATTGGATGGATGTGGAAGTTTATAGAGATATTGGATGGATGTGGAAGTTTATAGAGGTATTGGATAGATTCGGAAGTTTATAGAGGTACTGGATGGATGTGGAAGTTTCTAGAGGTTTTGAATGGATGTGGAAGTTTATAGAGGTTTTGAATTGATGTGGAAGTTTATAGAGGTACTGGATGGATGTGGAAGTTATAGAGATATTGGATGGATGTGGAAGTTTATAGAGGTACTGGATGGATGTGGAAGTTTATAGAGGTACTGGATGGATGTGGAAGTTTATAGAGGTATTGGATGGATGTGGAAGTTTATAGAGGTAATGGATGGATGTGGAAGTTTATAGAGGTATTGGATGGATGTGGAAGTTTATAGAGGTACTGGATGGATGTGGAAGTTTATAGAGATATTGGATGGATGTGGAAGTTTATAGAGGTTTTGAATGGATGTGGAAGTTTATAGAGGTTTTGAATGGATGTGGAAGTTTATAGAGATATTGGATGGATGTGGAAGTTTATAGAGGTACTGGATGGATGTGGAAGTTTATAGAGGTATTGGATGGATGTGGAAGTTTATAGAGGTATTGGATGGATGTGGAAGTTTATAGAGGTATTGGATGGATGTGGAAGTTTATAGAGATATTGGATGGATGTGGAAGTTTATAGAGGTATTGGATAGATTCGGAAGTTTATAGAGGTACTGGATGGATGTGGAAGTTTCTAGAGGTTTTGAATGGATGTGGAAGTTTATAGAGGTTTTGAATGGATGTGGAAGTTTATAGAGGTACTGGATGGATGTGGAAGTTATAGAGATATTGGATGGATGTGGAAGTTTATAGAGGTACTGGATGGATGTGGAAGTTTATAGAGGTACTGGATGGATGTGGAAGTTTATAGAGGTATTGGATGGATGTGGAAGTTTATAGAGGTAATGGATGGATGTGGAAGTTTATAGAGGTATTGGATGGATGTGGAAGTTTATAGAGGTACTGGATGGATGTGGAAGTTTATAGAGATATTGGATGGATGTGGAAGTTTATAGAGGTATTGGATGGATGTGGAAGTTTATAGAGGTATTGGATGGATGTGAAAGTTTATAGAGGTTTTGGATGGATGTGGAAGTTTATAGAGGTATTGGATGGATGTGGAAGTTTATAGAGGTATTGGATGGATGTGGAAGTTTATAGAGGTATTGGATGGATGTGGAAGTTTATAGAGGTATTGGATGGATGTGGAAGTTTATAGAGGTACTGGATGGATGTGGAAGTTTATAGAGGTTTTGAATGGATGTGGAAGTTTATAGAGGTTTTGAATGGATGTGGAAGTTTATAGAGGTACTGGATGGATGTGGAAGTTATAGAGATATTGGATGGATGTGGAAGTTTATAGAGGTACTGGATGGATGTGGAAGTTTATAGAGGTACTGGATGGATGTGGAAGTTTATAGAGGTATTGGATGGATGTGAAAGTTTATAGAGGTATTGGATGGATGTGGAAGTTTATAGAGGTATTGGATGGATGTGGAAGTTTATAGAGGTATTGGATGGATGTGGAAATTTATAGAGGTATTGGATGGATGTGGAAGTTTATAGAGGTATTGGATGGATGTGGAAGTTTATAGAGGTACTGGATGGATGTGGAAGTTTATAGAGGTATTGGGTGGATGTGGAAGTTTATAGAGGTAATAGATGGATGTGGAAGTTTCTAGAGGTTTTGAATGGATGTGGAAGTTTATAGAGGTTTTGAATGGATGTGGAAGTTTATGGAGGTACTGGATGGATGTGGAAGTTTATAGAGATATTGGATGGATGTGGAAGTTTATAGAGGTACTGGATGGATGTGGAAGTTTATAGATATATTGGATGGATGTGGAAGTTTATAGAGGTACTGGATGGATGTGGAAGTTTATAGAGGTATTGGGTGGATGTGGAAGTTTATAGAGGTAATAGATGGATGTGGAAGTTTCTAGAGGTTTTGAATGGATGTGGAAGTTTATAGAGGTTTTGAATGGATGTGGAAGTTTATAGAGGTACTGGATGGATGTGGAAGTTTATAGAGATATTGGATGGATGTGGAAGTTTATAGAGGTACTGGATGGATGTGGAAGTTTATAGAGGTATTGGATGGATGTGGAAGTTTATAGAGGTACTGGATGGATGTGGAAGTTTATAGATATATTGGATGGATGTGGAAGTTTATAGAGGTATTGGATGGATGTGGAAGTTTATAGAGGTATTGGATGGATGTGAAAGTTTATAGAGGTATTGGATGGATGTGGAAGTTTATAGAGGTATTGGATGGATGTGGAAGTTTATAGAGGTATTGGATGGATGTGGAAGTTTATAGAGGAATTGGATGGATGTGGAAGTTTATAGAGGTACTGGATGGATGTGGAAGTTTATAGAGGTATTGGGTGGATGTGGAAGTTTATAGAGGTAATAGATGGATGTGGAAGTTTATAGAGGTATTGGATGGATGTGGAAGTTTATAGAGGTTTTGAATGGATGTGGAAGTTTATAGAGGTTTTGAATGGATGTGGAAGTTTATAGAGGTACTGGATGGATGTGGAAGTTTATAGAGATATTGGATGGATGTGGAAGTTTATAGAGGTACTGGATGGATGTGGAAGTTTATAGAGATATTGGATGGATGTGGAAGTTTATAGAGGTACTGGATGGATGTGGAAGTTTATAGAGGTACTGGATGGATGTGGAAGTTTATAGAGGTATTGGATGGATGTGGAAGTTTATAGAGGTATTGGATGGATGTGGAAGTTTATAGAGGTATTGGATGGATGTGGAAGTTTATAGAGGTACTGGATGGATTTGGAAGTTTATAGAGGTACTGGATGGATGTGGAAGTTTATAGAGGTATTGGATGGATGTGGAAGTTTATAGAGGTACTGGATGGATGTGGAAGTTTATAGAGGTATTGGATGGATGTGGAAGTTTATAGAGGTATTGGATGGATGTGGAAGTTTATAGAGGAATTGGATGGATGTGGAAGTTTATAGAGGTACTGGATGGATGTGGAAGTTTATAGAGGTATTGGGTGGATGTGGAAGTTTATAGAGGTAATAGATGGATGTGGAAGTTTATAGAGGTATTGGATGGATGTGGAAGTTTATAGAGTTATTGGATGGATGTGGAAGTTTATAGAGGTATTGGATGGATGTGAAAGTTTATAGAGGTATTGGATGGATGTGGAAGTTTATAGAGGTATTGGATGGATGTGGAAGTTTATAGAGGTATTGGATGGATGTGGAAGTTTATAGAGGTATTGGATAGATTCGGAAGTTTATAGAGGTACTGGATGGATGTGGAAGTTTCTAGAGGTTTTGAATGGATGTGGAAGTTTATAGAGGTTTTGAATGGATGTGGAAGTTTATAGAGGTACTGGATGGATGTGGAAGTTATAGAGATATTGGATGGATGTGGAAGTTTATAGAGGTACTGGATGGATGTGGAAGTTTATAGAGGTACTGGATGGATGTGGAAGTTTATAGAGGTATTGGATGGATGTGGAAGTTTATAGAGATATTGGATGGATGTGGAAGTTTATAGAGGTACTGGATGGATGTGGAAGTTTATAGAGGTATTGGGTGGATGTGGAAGTTTATAGAGGTAATAGATGGATGTGGAAGTTTATAGAGGTATTGGATGGATGTGGAAGTTTATAGAGGTATTGGATGGATGTGGAAGTTTATAGAGGTATTGGATGGATGTGAAAGTTTATAGAGGTATTGGATGGATGTGGAAGTTTATAGAGGTATTGGATGGATGTGGAAGTTTATAGAGGTATTGGATGGATGTGGAAGTTTATAGAGGTATTGGATAGATTCGGAAGTTTATAGAGGTACTGGATGGATGTGGAAGTTTCTAGAGGTTTTGAATGGATGTGGAAGTTTATAGAGGTTTTGAATGGATGTGGAAGTTTATAGAGGTACTGGATGGATGTGGAAGTTATAGAGATATTGGATGGATGTGGAAGTTTATAGAGGTACTGGATGGATGTGGAAGTTTATAGAGGTACTGGATGGATGTGGAAGTTTATAGAGGTATTGGATGGATGTGGAAGTTTATAGAGGTAATGGATGGATGTGGAAGTTTATAGAGATATTGGATGGATGTGGAAGTTTATAGAGGTATTGGATAGATTCGGAAGTTTATAGAGGTACTGGATGGATGTGGAAGTTTCTAGAGGTTTTGAATGGATGTGGAAGTTTATAGAGGTTTTGAATGGATGTGGAAGTTTATAGAGGTACTGGATGGATGTGGAAGTTATAGAGATATTGGATGGATGTGGAAGTTTATAGAGGTACTGGATGGATGTGGAAGTTTATAGAGGTACTGGATGGATGTGGAAGTTTATAGAGGTATTGGATGGATGTGGAAGTTTATAGAGGTAATGGATGGATGTGGAAGTTTATAGAGGTATTGGATGGATGTGGAAGTTTATAGAGGTACTGGATGGATGTGGAAGTTTATAGAGATATTGGATGGATGTGGAAGTTTATAGAGGTATTGGATGGATGTGGAAGTTTATAGAGGTATTGGATGGATGTGAAAGTTTATAGAGGTTTTGGATGGATGTGGAAGTTTATAGAGGTATTGGATGGATGTGGAAGTTTATAGAGGTATTGGATGGATGTGGAAGTTTATAGAGGTATTGGATGGATGTGGAAGTTTATAGAGGTATTGGATGGATGTGGAAGTTTATAGAGGTACTGGATGGATGTGGAAGTTTATAGAGGTTTTGAATGGATGTGGAAGTTTATAGAGGTTTTGAATGGATGTGGAAGTTTATAGAGGTACTGGATGGATGTGGAAGTTATAGAGATATTGGATGGATGTGGAAGTTTATAGAGGTACTGGATGGATGTGGAAGTTTATAGAGGTACTGGATGGATGTGGAAGTTTATAGAGGTATTGGATGGATGTGGAAGTTTATAGAGGTAATGGATGGATGTGGAAGTTTATAGAGGTATTGGATGGATGTGGAAGTTTATAGAGGTACTGGATGGATGTGGAAGTTTATAGAGATATTGGATGGATGTGGAAGTTTATAGAGGTATTGGATGGATGTGGAAGTTTATAGAGGTATTGGATGGATGTGAAAGTTTATAGAGGTATTGGATGGATGTGGAAGTTTATAGAGGTATTGGATGGATGTGGAAGTTTATAGAGGTATTGGATGGATGTGGAAATTTATAGAGGTATTGGATGGATGTGGAAGTTTATAGAGGTATTGGATGGATGTGGAAGTTTATAGAGGTACTGGATGGATGTGGAAGTTTATAGAGGTATTGGGTGGATGTGGAAGTTTATAGAGGTAATAGATGGATGTGGAAGTTTCTAAAGGTTTTGAATGGATGTGGAAGTTTATAGAGGTTTTGAATGGATGTGGAAGTTTATAGAGGTACTGGATGGATGTGGAAGTTTATAGAGATATTGGATGGATGTGGAAGTTTATAGAGGTACTGGATGGATGTGGAAGTTTATAGATATATTGGATGGATGTGGAAGTTTATAGAGGTACTGGATGGATGTGGAAGTTTATAGAGGTATTGGGTGGATGTGGAAGTTTATAGAGGTAATAGATGGATGTGGAAGTTTCTAGAGGTTTTGAATGGATGTGGAAGTTTATAGAGGTTTTGAATGGATGTGGAAGTTTATAGAGGTACTGGATGGATGTGGAAGTTTATAGAGATATTGGATGGATGTGGAAGTTTATAGAGGTACTGGATGGATGTGGAAGTTTATAGAGGTACTGGATGGATGTGGAAGTTTATAGAGGTATTGGATGGATGTGGAAGTTTATAGAGGTACTGGATGGATGTGGAAGTTTATAGATATATTGGATGGATGTGGAAGTTTATAGAGGTATTGGATGGATGTGGAAGTTTATAGAGGTATTGGATGGATGTGAAAGTTTATAGAGGTATTGGATGGATGTGGAAGTTTATAGAGGTATTGGATGGATGTGGAAGTTTATAGAGGTATTGGATGGATGTGGAAGTTTATAGAGGAATTGGATGGATGTGGAAGTTTATAGAGGTACTGGATGGATGTGGAAGTTTATAGAGGTATTGGGTGGATGTGGAAGTTTATAGAGGTAATAGATGGATGTGGAAGTTTATAGAGGTATTGGATGGATGTGGAAGTTTATAGAGGTTTTGAATGGATGTGGAAGTTTATAGAGGTTTTGAATGGATGTGGAAGTTTATAGAGGTACTGGATGGATGTGGAAGTTTATAGAGATATTGGATGGATGTGGAAGTTTATAGAGGTACTGGATGGATGTGGAAGTTTATAGAGGTACTGGATGGATGTGGAAGTTTATAGAGGTATTGGATGGATGTGGAAGTTTATAGAGGTATTGGATGGATGTGGAAGTTTATAGAGGTATTGGATGGATGTGGAAGTTTATAGAGGTACTGGATGGATTTGGAAGTTTATAGAGGTACTGGATGGATGTGGAAGTTTATAGAGGTATTGGATGGATGTGGAAGTTTATAGAGGTACTGGATGGATGTGGAAGTTTATAGAGGTATTGGATGGATGTGGAAGTTTATAGAGGTATTGGATGGATGTGGAAGTTTATAGAGGTATTGGATGGATGTGGAAGTTTATAGAGGAATTGGATGGATGTGGAAGTTTATAGAGGTACTGACTGGATGGATGTGGAAGTTTATAGAGGTATTGGGTGGATGTGGAAGTTTATAGAGGTATTGGATGGATGTGGAAGTTTATAGAGGTATTGGATGGATGTGGAAGTTTATAGAGGTATTGGATGGATGTGAAAGTTTATAGAGGTATTGGATGGATGTGGAAGTTTATAGAGGTATTGGATGGATGTGGAAGTTTATAGAGGTATTGGATGGATGTGGAAGTTTATAGAGGAATTGGATGGATGTGGAAGTTTATAGAGGTACTGGATGGATGTGGAAGTTTATAGAGGTATTGGGTGGATGTGGAAGTTTATAGAGGTAATAGATGGATGTGGAAGTTTATAGAGGTATTGGATGGATGTGGAAGTTTATAGAGGTTTTGAATGGATGTGGAAGTTTATAGAGGTTTTGAATGGATGTGGAAGTTTATAGAGATATTGGATGGATGTGGAAGTTTATAGAGGTACTGGATGGATGTGGAAGTTTATAGAGGTACTGGATGGATGTGGAAGTTTATAGAGGTATTGGATGGATGTGGAAGTTTATAGAGGTACTGGATGGATGTGGAAGTTTATAGATATATTGGATGGATGTGGAAGTTTATAGAGGTATTGGATGGATGTGGAAGTTTATAGAGGTATTGGATGGATGTGGAAGTTTATAGAGGTACTGGATGGATGTGGAAGTTTATAGAGGTACTGGATGGATGTGGAAGTTTATAGAGGTATTGGATGGATGTGGAAGTTTATAGAGGCATTGGATGGATGTGGAAGTTTATAGAGGTATTGGATGGATGTGGAAGTTTATAGAGATATTGGATGGATGTGGAAGTTTATAGAGGTATTGGATAGATTCGGAAGTTTATAGAGGTACTGGATGGATGTGGAAGTTTCTAGAGGTTTTGAATGGATGTGGAAGTTTATAGAGGTTTTGAATGGATGTGGAAGTTTATAGAGGTACTGGATGGATGTGGAAGTTATAGAGATATTGGATGGATGTGGAAGTTTATAGAGGTACTGGATGGATGTGGAAGTTTATAGAGGTACTGGATGGATGTGGAAGTTTATAGAGGTATTGGATGGATGTGGAAGTTTATAGAGGTACTGGATGGATGTGGAAGTTTATAGAGGTATTGGGTGGATGTGGAAGTTTATAGAGGTAATAGATGGATGTGGAAGTTTATAGAGGTATTGGATGGATGTGGAAGTTTATAGAGGTTTTGAATGGATGTGGAAGTTTATAGAGGTTTTGAATGGATGTGGAAGTTTATAGAGATATTGGATGGATGTGGAAGTTTATAGAGGTACTGGATGGATGTGGAAGTTTATAGAGGTATTGGATGGATGTGGAAGTTTATAGAGGTATTGGATGGATGTGGAAGTTTATAGAGGTATTGGATGGATGTGGAAGTTTATAGAGATATTGGATGGATGTGGAAGTTTATAGAGGTATTGGATAGATTCGGAAGTTTATAGAGGTACTGGATTGATGTGGAAGTTTCTAGAGGTTTTGAATGGATGTGGAAGTTTATAGAGGTTTTGAATGGATGTGGAAGTTTATAGAGGTACTGGATGGATGTGGAAGTTATAGAGATATTGGATGGATGTGGAAGTTTATAGAGGTACTGGATGGATGTGGAAGTTTATAGAGGTACTGGATGGATGTGGAAGTTTATAGAGGTATTGGATGGATGTGGAAGTTTATAGAGGTAATGGATGGATGTGGAAGTTTATAGAGGTATTGGATGGATGTGGAAGTTTATAGAGGTACTGGATGGATGTGGAAGTTTATAGAGATATTGGATGGATGTGGAAGTTTATAGAGGTTTTGAATGGATGTGGAAGTTTATAGAGGTTTTGAATGGATGTGGAAGTTTATAGAGATATTGGATGGATGTGGAAGTTTATAGAGGTACTGGATGGATGTGGAAGTTTATAGAGGTATTGGATGGATGTGGAAGTTTATAGAGGTATTGGATGGATGTGGAAGTTTATAGAGGTATTGGATGGATGTGGAAGTTTATAGAGATATTGGATGGATGTGGAAGTTTATAGAGGTATTGGATAGATTCGGAAGTTTATAGAGGTACTGGATGGATGTGGAAGTTTCTAGAGGTTTTGAATGGATGTGGAAGTTTATAGAGGTTTTGAATGGATGTGGAAGTTTATAGAGGTACTGGATGGATGTGGAAGTTATAGAGATATTGGATGGATGTGGAAGTTTATAGAGGTACTGGATGGATGTGGAAGTTTATAGAGGTACTGGATGGATGTGGAAGTTTATAGAGGTATTGGATGGATGTGGAAGTTTATAGAGGTAATGGATGGATGTGGAAGTTTATAGAGGTATTGGATGGATGTGGAAGTTTATAGAGGTACTGGATGGATGTGGAAGTTTATAGAGATATTGGATGGATGTGGAAGTTTATAGAGGTATTGGATGGATGTGGAAGTTTATAGAGGTATTGGATGGATGTGAAAGTTTATAGAGGTTTTGGATGGATGTGGAAGTTTATAGAGGTATTGGATGGATGTGGAAGTTTATAGAGGTATTGGATGGATGTGGAAGTTTATAGAGGTATTGGATGGATGTGGAAGTTTATAGAGGTATTGGATGGATGTGGAAGTTTATAGAGGTACTGGATGGATGTGGAAGTTTATAGAGGTTTTGAATGGATGTGGAAGTTTATAGAGGAATTGGATGGATGTGGAAGTTTATAGAGGTATTGGATGGATGTGGAAGTTTATAGAGGTATTGGATGGATGTGGAAGTTTATAGAGGAATTGGATGGATGTGGAAGTTTATAGAGGTACTGACTGGATGGATGTGGAAGTTTATAGAGGTATTGGGTGGATGTGGAAGTTTATAGAGGTAATAGATGGATGTGGAAGTTTATAGAGGTATTGGATGGATGTGGAAGTTTATAGAGGTATTGGATGGATGTGGAAGTTTATAGAGGTATTGGATGGATGTGAAAGTTTATAGAGGTATTGGATGGATGTGGAAGTTTATAGAGGTATTGGATGGATGTGGAAGTTTATAGAGGTATTGGATGGATGTGGAAGTTTATAGAGGAATTGGATGGATGTGGAAGTTTATAGAGGTACTGGATGGATGTGGAAGTTTATAGAGGTATTGGGTGGATGTGGAAGTTTATAGAGGTAATAGATGGATGTGGAAGTTTATAGAGGTATTGGATGGATGTGGAAGTTTATAGAGGTTTTGAATGGATGTGGAAGTTTATAGAGGTTTTGAATGGATGTGGAAGTTTATAGAGATATTGGATGGATGTGGAAGTTTATAGAGGTACTGGATGGATGTGGAAGTTTATAGAGGTACTGGATGGATGTGGAAGTTTATAGAGGTATTGGATGGATGTGGAAGTTTATAGAGGTACTGGATGGATGTGGAAGTTTATAGATATATTGGATGGATGTGGAAGTTTATAGAGGTATTGGATGGATGTGGAAGTTTATAGAGGTATTGGATGGATGTGGAAGTTTATAGAGGTACTGGATGGATGTGGAAGTTTATAGAGGTACTGGATGGATGTGGAAGTTTATAGAGGTATTGGATGGATGTGGAAGTTTATAGAGGCATTGGATGGATGTGGAAGTTTATAGAGGTATTGGATGGATGTGGAAGTTTATAGAGATATTGGATGGATGTGGAAGTTTATAGAGGTATTGGATAGATTCGGAAGTTTATAGAGGTACTGGATGGATGTGGAAGTTTCTAGAGGTTTTGAATGGATGTGGAAGTTTATAGAGGTTTTGAATGGATGTGGAAGTTTATAGAGGTACTGGATGGATGTGGAAGTTTATAGAGGTATTGGGTGGATGTGGAAGTTTATAGAGGTAATAGATGGATGTGGAAGTTTATAGAGGTATTGGATGGATGTGGAAGTTTATAGAGGTTTTGAATGGATGTGGAAGTTTATAGAGGTTTTGAATGGATGTGGAAGTTTATAGAGATATTGGATGGATGTGGAAGTTTATAGAGGTACTGGATGGATGTGGAAGTTTATAGAGGTACTGGATGGATGTGGAAGTTTATAGAGGTATTGGATGGATGTGGAAGTTTATAGAGGTACTGGATGGATGTGGAAGTTTATAGATATATTGGATGGATGTGGAAGTTTATAGAGGTATTGGATGGATGTGGAAGTTTATAGAGGTATTGGATGGATGTGGAAGTTTATAGAGGTACTGGATGGATGTGGAAGTTTATAGAGGTACTGGATGGATGTGGAAGTTTATAGAGGTATTGGATGGATGTGGAAGTTTATAGAGGCATTGGATGGATGTGGAAGTTTATAGAGGTATTGGATGGATGTGGAAGTTTATAGAGATATTGGATGGATGTGGAAGTTTATAGAGGTATTGGATAGATTCGGAAGTTTATAGAGGTACTGGATGGATGTGGAAGTTTCTAGAGGTTTTGAATGGATGTGGAAGTTTATAGAGGTTTTGAATGGATGTGGAAGTTTATAGAGGTACTGGATGGATGTGGAAGTTATAGAGATATTGGATGGATGTGGAAGTTTATAGAGGTACTGGATGGATGTGGAAGTTTATAGAGGTACTGGATGGATGTGGAAGTTTATAGAGGTATTGGATGGATGTGGAAGTTTATAGAGGTACTGGATGGATGTGGAAGTTTATAGAGGTATTGGGTGGATGTGGAAGTTTATAGAGGTAATAGATGGATGTGGAAGTTTATAGAGGTATTGGATGGATGTGGAAGTTTATAGAGGTTTTGAATGGATGTGGAAGTTTATAGAGGTTTTGAATGGATGTGGAAGTTTATAGAGATATTGGATGGATGTGGAAGTTTATAGAGGTACTGGATGGATGTGGAAGTTTATAGAGGTATTGGATGGATGTGGAAGTTTATAGAGGTATTGGATGGATGTGGAAGTTTATAGAGGTATTGGATGGATGTGGAAGTTTATAGAGATATTGGATGGATGTGGAAGTTTATAGAGGTATTGGATAGATTCGGAAGTTTATAGAGGTACTGGATTGATGTGGAAGTTTCTAGAGGTTTTGAATGGATGTGGAAGTTTATAGAGGTTTTGAATGGATGTGGAAGTTTATAGAGGTACTGGATGGATGTGGAAGTTATAGAGATATTGGATGGATGTGGAAGTTTATAGAGGTACTGGATGGATGTGGAAGTTTATAGAGGTACTGGATGGATGTGGAAGTTTATAGAGGTATTGGATGGATGTGGAAGTTTATAGAGGTAATGGATGGATGTGGAAGTTTATAGAGGTATTGGATGGATGTGGAAGTTTATAGAGGTACTGGATGGATGTGGAAGTTTATAGAGATATTGGATGGATGTGGAAGTTTATAGAGGTTTTGAATGGATGTGGAAGTTTATAGAGGTTTTGAATGGATGTGGAAGTTTATAGAGATATTGGATGGATGTGGAAGTTTATAGAGGTACTGGATGGATGTGGAAGTTTATAGAGGTATTGGATGGATGTGGAAGTTTATAGAGGTATTGGATGGATGTGGAAGTTTATAGAGGTATTGGATGGATGTGGAAGTTTATAGAGATATTGGATGGATGTGGAAGTTTATAGAGGTATTGGATAGATTCGGAAGTTTATAGAGGTACTGGATGGATGTGGAAGTTTCTAGAGGTTTTGAATGGATGTGGAAGTTTATAGAGGTTTTGAATGGATGTGGAAGTTTATAGAGGTACTGGATGGATGTGGAAGTTATAGAGATATTGGATGGATGTGGAAGTTTATAGAGGTACTGGATGGATGTGGAAGTTTATAGAGGTACTGGATGGATGTGGAAGTTTATAGAGGTATTGGATGGATGTGGAAGTTTATAGAGGTAATGGATGGATGTGGAAGTTTATAGAGGTATTGGATGGATGTGGAAGTTTATAGAGGTACTGGATGGATGTGGAAGTTTATAGAGATATTGGATGGATGTGGAAGTTTATAGAGGTATTGGATGGATGTGGAAGTTTATAGAGGTATTGGATGGATGTGAAAGTTTATAGAGGTTTTGGATGGATGTGGAAGTTTATAGAGGTATTGGATGGATGTGAAAGTTTATAGAGGTATTGGATGGATGTGGAAGTTTATAGAGGTATTGGATGGATGTGGAAGTTTATAGAGGTATTGGATGGATGTGGAAGTTTATAGAGGTACTGGATGGATGTGGAAGTTTATAGAGGTTTTGAATGGATGTGGAAGTTTATAGAGGTTTTGAATGGATGTGGGAGTTTATAGAGGTACTGGATGGATGTGGAAGTTATAGAGATATTGGATGGATGTGGAAGTTTATAGAGGTACTGGATGGATGTGGAAGTTTATAGAGGTACTGGATGGATGTGGAAGTTTATAGAGGTATTGGATGGATGTGGAAGTTTATAGAGGTAATGGATGGATGTGGAAGTTTATAGAGGTATTGGATGGATGTGGAAGTTTATAGAGGTACTGGATGGATGTGGAAGTTTATAGAGATATTGGATGGATGTGGAAGTTTATAGAGGTATTGGATGGATGTGGAAGTTTATAGAGGTATTGGATGGATGTGAAAGTTTATAGAGGTATTGGATGGATGTGGAAGTTTATAGAGGTATTGGATGGATGTGGAAGTTTATAGAGGTACTGGATGGATGTGGAAGTTTATAGAGGTATTGGGTGGATGTGGAAGTTTATAGAGGTAATAGATGGATGTGGAAGTTTCTAGAGGTTTTGAATGGATGTGGAAGTTTATAGAGGTTTTGAATGGATGTGGAAGTTTATAGAGGTACTGGATGGATGTGGAAGTTTATAGAGATATTGGATGGATGTGGAAGTTTATAGAGGTACTGGATGGATGTGGAAGTTTATAGATATATTGGATGGATGTGGAAGTTTATAGAGGTACTGGATGGATGTGGAAGTTTATAGAGGTATTGGGTGGATGTGGAAGTTTATAGAGGTAATAGATGGATGTGGAAGTTTCTAGAGGTTTTGAATGGATGTGGAAGTTTATAGAGGTTTTGAATGGATGTGGAAGTTTATAGAGGTACTGGATGGATGTGGAAGTTTATAGAGATATTGGATGGATGTGGAAGTTTATAGAGGTACTGGATGGATGTGGAAGTTTATAGAGGTACTGGATGGATGTGGAAGTTTATAGAGGTATTGGATGGATGTGGAAGTTTATAGAGGTACTGGATGGATGTGGAAGTTTATAGATATATTGGATGGATGTGATGGAAGTTTATGGATGTGAAAGTTTAGGTATTGGATGGATGTGGAAGTTTATAGAGGTATTGGATGGATGTGGAAGTTTATAGAGGTATTGGATGGATGTGGAAGTTTATAGAGGAATTGGATGGATGTGGAAGTTTATAGAGGTACTGGATGGATGTGGAAGTTTATAGAGGTATTGGGTGGATGTGGAAGTTTATAGAGGTAATAGATGGATGTGGAAGTTTATAGAGGTATTGGATGGATGTGGAAGTTTATAGAGGTTTTGAATGGATGTGGAAGTTTATAGAGGTTTTGAATGGATGTGGAAGTTTATAGAGGTACTGGATGGATGTGGAAGTTTATAGAGATATTGGATGGATGTGGAAGTTTATAGAGGTACTGGATGGATGTGGAAGTTTATAGAGGTACTGGATGGATGTGGAAGTTTATAGAGGTATTGGATGGATGTGGAAGTTTATAGAGGTATTGTATGGATGTGGAAGTTTATAGAGGTATTGGATGGATGTGGAAGTTTATAGAGGTACTGGATGGATTTGGAAGTTTATAGAGGTACTGGATGGATGTGGAAGTTTATAGAGGTATTGGATGGATGTGGAAGTTTATAGAGGTACTGGATGGATGTGGAAGTTTATAGAGGTATTGGATGGATGTGGAAGTTTATAGAGGTACTGGATGGATGTGGAAGTTTATAGAGGTATTGGATGGATGTGGAAGTTTATAGAGGTATTGGATGGATGTGAAAGTTTATAGAGGTTTTGGATGGATGTGGAAGTTTATAGAGGTATTGGATGGATGTGGAAGTTTATAGAGGTATTGGATGGATGTGGAAGTTTATAGAGGTATTGGATGGATGTGGAAGTTTATAGAGGTATTGGATGGATGTGGAAGTTTATAGAGGTACTGGATGGATGTGGAAGTTTATAGAGGTTTTGAATGGATGTGGAAGTTTATAGAGGTTTTGAATGGATGTGGAAGTTTATAGAGGTACTGGATGGATGTGGAAGTTATAGAGATATTGGATGGATGTGGAAGTTTATAGAGGTACTGGATGGATGTGGAAGTTTATAGAGGTACTGGATGGATGTGGAAGTTTATAGAGGTATTGGATGGATGTGGAAGTTTATAGAGGTAAGGGAATACCCCCCTGATTTGTACAAAAATGAATGTCAAGATATTGGCATTGGACAAACCATGTACACGATGTCCAATACCACCCAAAGCGGCGTTGATTCGTGCAAAGTATATGGCAAATGCCATATGGCAATTGCCAATTGTAACACCTCAAAAATCCAACAGGGGGCGAGTGCGCTCCACCTGGGTTTTTCATATTGGAAATGCAACCCAAGTCAACATCCAAAAGAAAAATTTTGAAAAAATGATATTTTTTTCAAAAACTTTTTACCCCTTAAAAAAGTGCTTTCTGGGCCTTTTTTCGAAATTCTTTCGCTTTTTTTGTCAATTACACATGTGTAAGAACTGTATGAATATACTTTTGTCCAATTTTGATATCAAATTTTTTTTTTTTTAATTACATGCGCATAAGGCATATGTTTTGTCCATTTCCAATATGATTTCATAGGAAGTCAAAAGTCAAAAGTCAAAAATGTCAAAATTTGGTAAAAAACTTCACACATCCTTAAAAAAGTGCTTTCTGGACCGTTTTTCAAAATTCTTTCAATTTTTATGTCAATTACACATGTATAAGAACTTTATCAACATACTTTAGTCATACTTTATTATCATTTTTTTTTTTTTTTACTAGTGCATAAGGCATATGTTTTCTCCATTTGGAATATGATTTCATAGGAAGTCAAAAGTCAAAAGTCAAAAATGTCAAAATTTGGTAAAAAACTTCACACATCCTTAAAAAAGTGCTTTCTGGACCGTTTTTCGAAATTGTTTCGATTTTAAGACAATTAATCATGTGTAAGAAGTGTATGAATATACTTTTGTAAAATGTTATTATCATAATTTTATTTTTTTTACTTGTGCATAAGGAATATGTTTTGTCCATTTGCAATATGATGTCATAGGAAGTCAAAAGTCAAAGTCAAAAGTAACGATTTTCCTCCGTGCAACTGGTGATCTGAAATGTGCAACTGGTTATCTGAAATGTGCAACTGGTGATCTGAAATGTGCAACTGGTAACCCAAAAAAAAATAATTTGATTCTATGTTTCCTTACTTTTTCAAAGTCACTGTGCATTTGCAATATGTTTTAATGGGCAGGTACCATCACGAATTTGTCATGCTATAAAAATCCTGCAGGAATGTGAAATTCACTATAGAATCATATTGCAAATGCACGTACAACTGACTTCCGGCGCCGACAGAGATGGCCGCCTCGCTTCGCGTTCCTAGGAAACTATGCAGTTTTTTGTTTTTTTACGTGTTATTTCTTACATTAGTACCCCAGGTCATCTTAGGTTTCATTACATACAGTCGAGAAGAACTACTGAATATAAGATCAGCATCAACTCACCATCAGTACGACCAAGAATATGTTTTTCGCGACGCGGATCCTGTGTTCTGCCTTACAAACAGGACAACGGAGTGGATCCTATGCAGCGACCCAAAAAAACGACTCCGAAAGAGAGGGAAACGAGGCGGTCTTCTGGTCAGACTCCGGAGACGGGCACAGCGCGCACCACTCCCTAGCATTCTTCTTGCCAATGTCCAGTCTCTTGACAACAAGGTTGATGAAATCCGAGCAAGGGTAGCATTCCAGAGGGACATCAGAGACTGTAACGTTCTTTGCTTCACGGAAACGTGGCTTACTGGAGAGACGCAATCCGAAGCGGTGCAGCCAACAGGTTTCTCCACGCATCGCGCAGACAGGAAAAAACATCTTTCTGGTAAAAAGAGGGGCGGGGGCGTATGCCTTATGACTAACGTGACATGGTGCGATGAAAGAAACATACAGGAACTCAAATCCTTCTGTTCACCTGATTTAGAATTCCTCACAATCAAATGTAGACCGCATTATCTACCAAGAGAATTCTCTTCGATTATAATCACAGCCGTATATATCCCCCCCCAAGCAGACACATCGATGGCTCTGAACGAACTTTATTTAACTCTCTGCAAACTGGAAACAATTTATCCGGAGGCTGCATTCATTGTAGCTGGGGATTTTAACAAGGCTAATCTGAAAACAAGACTCCCCAAATTTTATCAGCATATCGATTGCGCAACCAGGGGAGGAAAGACCTTGGACCATTGTTACTCTAACTTCCGCGACGCATATAAGGCCCTGCCCCGCCCCCCTTTCGGAAAAGCTGACCACGACTCCATTTTGTTGATCCCTGCCTACAGACAGAAACTAAAACAAGAGGCTCCCACGCTGAGGTCTGTCCAACGCTGGTCCGACCAAGCTGACTCCACACTCCAAGACTGCTTCCATCACGTGGACTGGGAGATGTTTCGTATTACGTCAGATAACAACATTGACGAATACGCTGATTCGGTGTGCGAGTTCATTAGAACGTGCGTTGAAGATGTCGTTCCCATAGCAACGATTAAAACATTCCCTAACCAGAAACCGTGGATTGATGGCAGCATTCGTGTGAAACTGAAAGCGCGAACCACTGCTTTTAATCAGGGCAAGGTGTCTGGTAACATGACCGAATACAAACAGTGCAGCTATTCCCTCCGCAAGGCTATCAAACAAGCTAAGCGCCAGTACAGAGACAAAGTAGAATCTCAATTCAACGGCTCAGACACAAGAGGCATGTGGCAGGGTCTACAGTCAATCACGGACTACAGAAAGAAACCCAGCCCAGTCACGGACCAGGATGTCTTGCTCCCAGGCAGACTAAATAACTTTTTTGCCCGCTTTGAGGACAATACAGTGCCACTGACACGGCCTGCAACGAAAACATGCGGTCTCTCCTTCACTGCAGCCGAGGTGAGTAAGACATTTAAACGTGTTAACCCTCGCAAGGCTGCAGGCCCAGATGGCATCCCCAGCCGCGCCCTCAGAGCATGCGCAGACCAGCTGGCCGGTGTGTTTACGGACATATTCAATCAATCCCTATACCAGTCTGCTGTTCCCACATGCTTCAAGAGGGCCACCATTGTTCCTGTTCCCAAGAAAGCTAAGGTAACTGAGCTAAATGACTACCGCCCCGTAGCACTCACATCCGTCATCATGAAGTGCTTTGAGAGACTAGTCAAGGACCATATCACCTCCACCCTACCTGACACCCTAGACCCACTCCAATTTGCTTACCGCCCAAATAGGTCCACAGACGATGCAATCTCAACCACACTGCACACTGCCCTAACCCATCTGGACAAGAGGAATACCTATGTGAGAATGCTGTTCATCGACTACAGCTCGGCATTCAACACCATAGTACCCTCCAAGCTCGTCATCAAGCTCGAGACCCTGGGTCTCGACCCCGCCCTGTGCAACTGTGTACTGGACTTCCTGACGGGCCGCCCCCAGGTGGTGAGGGTAGGCAACAACATCTCCTCCCCGCTGATCCTCAACACTGGGGCCCCACAAGGTTGCGTTCTGAGCCCTCTCCTGTACTCCCTGTTCACCCACGACTGCGTGGCCACGCACGCCTCCAACTCAATCATCAAGTTTGCGGACGACACAACAGTGGTAGGCTTGATTACCAACAACGATGAGACGGCCTACAGGGAGGAGGTGAGGGCCCTCGGAGTGTGGTGTCAGGAAAACAACCTCACACTCAACGTCAACAAAACTAAGGAGATGATTGTGGACTTCAGGAAACAGCAGAGGGAACACCCCCCTATCCACATCGATGGAACAGTAGTGGAGAGGGTAGCAAGTTTTAAGTTCCTCGGCATACACATCACAGACAAACTGAATTGGTCCACTCACACAGACAGCATCGTGAAGAAGGCGCAGCAGCGCCTCTTCAACCTCAGGAGGCTGAAGAAATTCGGCTTGTCACCAAAAGCACTCACAAACTTCTACAGATGCACAATCGAGAGCATCCTGGCGGGCTGTATCACCGCCTGGTATGGCAACTGCACCGCCCTCAACCGTAAGGCTCTCCAGAGGGTAGTGAGGTCTGCACAACGCATCACCGGGGGCAAACTACCTGCCCTCCAGGACACCTACACCACCCGATGTCACAGGAAGGCCATAAAGATCATCAAGGACATCAACCACCCGAGCCACTGCCTGTTCACCCCGCTATCATCCAGAAGGCGAGGTCAGTACAGGTGCATCAAAGCTGGGACCGAGAGACTGAAAAACAGCTTCTATCTCAAGGCCATCAGACTGTTAAACAGCCACCACTAACACTGAGTGGCTGCTGCCAACACACTGACACTGACTCAACTCCAGCCACTTTAATAATGGGAATTGATGGGAAATGATGTAAATATATCACTAGCCACTTTAAACAATGCTACCTTATATAAATGTTACTTACCCTACATTATTCATCTCATACGCATACGTATATACTGTACTCTATATCATCGACGGTATCCTTATGTAATACATGTATCACTAGCCACTTTATACTATACTATGCCACTTTGTTTACATACTCATCTCATTTGTACATACTGTACCCGATACCATCTACTGTATCTTGCCTATGCTGCTCTGTACCATCACTCATTCATATATCCTTATGTACATATTCTTTATCCCCTTACACTGTGTACAAGACAGTAGTTTTGGAATTGTTAGTTAGATTACTTGTTATTACTGCATTGTCGGAACTAGAAGCACAAGCATTTCGCTACACTCGCATTAACATCTGCTAACCATGTGTATGTGACAAATAAAATTTGATTTGATTTGATTTTGAACTGGTCACCCCCCCAAAAAAATTTTGGATTTTTTTTGTTTATGTTTCCTTACTTTTTCAAAGTCACTGTGCATTTGCAATATGTTTTTTCACTATAGAATCATATTGCAAATGCACATGCAACTGGTCATCCCCCCAAAAAAATTTTTGATTTTTTTTGTTTATGTTTCCTTACTTTTTCAAAGTCACTGTGCATTTGCAATATGTTTTTTCACTATAGAATCATATTGCAAATGCACGTGCAACTGGTCATCCCCCCAAAAAAAATTTAGATTTTTTTTGTTTATTTTTCCTTACTTTTTCAAAGTCACTGTGCATTTGCAATATGTTTTTTCACTATAGAATCATATTGCAAATGCACATAAAACTGGTCATCCCCCCCAAAAAAATTTAGATTTTTTTTGTTTATGTTTCCTTACTTTTTCAAAGTCACTGTGCATTTGCAATATGTTTTTTCACTATAGAATCATATTGCAAATGCACGTGCAACTGGTCACCCCAAAAAAAAAAAGTTTGATTTTTTTTGTTTATGTTTCCTTACTTTTTCAAAGTCACTGTGCATTTGCAATATGTTTTTTCACTATAGAATCATATTGCAAATGCACATGCAACTGGTCATCCCCCCCAAAAAATTTTAGATTTTTTTTGTTTATGTTTCCTTACTTTTTCAAAGTCACTGTGCATTTGCAATATGTTTTTTCACTATAGAATCATATTGCAAATGCACATGCAACTGGTCATCCCCCCAAAAAAAAATTTAGATTTTTTTTGTTTATGTTTCCTTACTTTTTCAAAGTCACTGTGCATTTGCAATATGTTTTTTCACTATAGAATCATATTGCAAATGCACGTGCAACTGGTCATCCCCCCAAAAAAAATTTAGATTTTTTTTGTTTATTTTTCCTTACTTTTTCAAAGTCACTGTGCATTTGCAATATGTTTTTTCACTATAGAATCATATTGCAAATGCACATGCAACTGGTCATCCCCCCAAAAAAAATTAAGATTTTTTTTGTTTATGTTTCCTTACTTTTTCAAAGTCACTGTGCATTTGCAATATGTTTTTTCACTATAGAATCATATTGCAAATGCACATGCAACTGGTCATCCCCCAAAAAAAATTTTGATTTTTTTTGTTTATGTTTCCTTACTTTTTCAAAGTCACTGTGCATTTGCAATATGTTTTTTCACTATAGAATCATATTGCAAATGCACGTGCAACTGGTCATCCCCCAAAAAAAATTTTAGATTTTTTTTGTTTATTTTTCCTTACTTTTTCAAAGTCACTGTGCATTTGCAATATGTTTTTTCACTATAGAATCATATTGCAAATGCACATGCAACTGGTCATCCCCCCCCAAAAAAATTAGATTTTTTTTGTTTATGTTTCCTTACTTTTTCAAAGTCACTGTGCATTTGCAATATGTTTTTTCACTATAGAATCATATTGCAAATGCACGTGCAACTGGTCACCCAAAAATAAAAATTTTGGATTTTTTTTGTTTATGTTTCCTTACTTTTTCAAAGTCACTGTGCATTTGCAATATGTTTCAATGGGCAGGTACCATCACGAATTTGTCATGCTCAAAATTTTTTAGATGTATTTTTTTTTGTTTCTTACTTTTTCAAAGTCACTGTGCATTTGCAATATGTTTTAAAGGGCAGGTACCATCACGAATTTGTCATGCTATAAATTCAAGCTTTACTTTGCTCAAACTATACCTTTGTCATCTTGTGATCTAAAATATGCAACTGGTTACCTAAAACATTTGTTGATGTTTTTTTGTTTATGTTTCCTTACTTTTTCAAAGTCACTGTGCATTTGCAATATGTTTCAATGGGCAGGTACCATCACGAATTTGTCATGCTCAAAATTTTTTAGATGTATTTTTTTTTGTTTCTTACTTTTTCAAAGTCACTGTGCATTTGCAATATGTTTTAAAGGGCAGGTACCATCACGAATTTGTCATGCTATAAAAATCTTGCAGGAATGTGAAATTGACTGGCCCGATGAACTCGGGATGGCTTTGCAGTGATTCTGGGTCATCTCAATCGCTCGTTTGGGTTGATTTCAGAATGTCGCTTTTGGTGATGTTTTTTCACTATAGGATCATATTGCAAATGTACAAGAGTCAAGTGGACAAGAGTCCATCAGTCAATTAAATATCATTCTGACCACCAAACTGATACAAACTGACACCAAACCCACTTTTTCCAACTCGTTTAGTAGCCAACTATTACATACTTCAGAGCTGGCCCAAAATTCACAACCCCTTCGGTTCAAACCATAAAAAAACCATAAAACACGTAGTTACGTTCTAGCTGCGGGTCCATTTCTTATGTTATGTGTTGGCCTAGCTGAGGCGACCCCGAATCCCAAGTTTCGGCTCGATAGGTCATTTGGTGTCCGAGAAAAACCCTAATTGGTGCTGAAAATCCACTTTTTTCCATGCCTTGCTACGGGGTCCTTGAACTCGGCACAGTCTGGAGACTATGGTGATGCCATTTTTTGTGTTGATTTCAGAATGCCATTTTGGTGATGGTCCCTCTCCGTTTAAACATATTGCAAATGTACAAAAGTCAACTAGCAAGTCAGTGTCCATCAGTCAATTAGATGTCATTATGACACCAAATGGATATCAATTGACACCAAACCCACTTTTTACTACTCATTTAGAAGCCAACTATCACATATGTCAGAGCAGTCCCATAATTCACAGCGCCTTTAGTTTAAAACATAATAAAAAGGTAAAACACATAGTTACGTTCTAGCTGCGGGTCCAGTTCGGACATTATGTGAAGTCCTATGTGAGGCGACCCCGAATCCCGAGTTTCGGCTCGATAGGTCATTTGGTGTCCGAGAAAAACCCTAATTGGTGCTGAAAATCCACTTTTTTCCATGCCTTGCTACGGGGTCCTTGAACGAGCTATCGGACAGAAACGTTGGGGTCTGTCTCTATGGGCCGAGCCGGTTTCAATGCACCTAGCCTTGCGTCTCTGAGACTTTTCTAAACGTCGTCATTTTCGTAATGGTCAAAATGAATTGAAGGTATTGCAAATGTACGAGGCTGTTTCTCGGTCCGAGAACCGTCTAGAGCCACGTAACTCACCACGCACCATCGACCGGAGGTCTAGAACAGGTTTCTAAAGTTTCGGAACTCTAGGTCTGACGGTTCTTTTTTAGCTCCAACAAAGCTAACTATTGCAGCCACTGTCTGTCTCTACGCACCCCAATACGTCCCTCCATTCAAGTTGTGTTTTAGTGTGATTTTTTTTTCCTTTGAATTTTTTGGGGAAAAATGACTGATTTACAGTTCATGGGGGTTGCCTAATCACATATATGAAGTTTTGGACAGATCAGACTTTTTTAAAACTTTGAAACAGCCCCTGAGACACCAATTATGGCACTTCCGGTTGGCACAGGAAGCTATAAATCACCACATATCCTCATTGGGGTATGCTGTTACAGAATCCTGAGTTTTAAGTCTTTACGTTAACAACTGAGATATTTACGGAGGGTTTAGTATGTGTGTGTTATTTCAGAAAATCATAGAAAATCACAGAAATCTCGCAGAGCTCCGCAGCACACTTTAAAAAGATTCGTATGAACACCCTGCAACTGGATCTGTAACCGTTGAAAAAAAAAAACGCCTATTTGTGACCATTGCCAAGTTGTCATTGTTCCGTTTCTCTTAAATGACGATAGATAAATGGCTGGTTCTTTTTTTATTGACACCGGAGGCTCCTTGACTTTGACCTGAAGTGGAAAAATAATTTGTCTATTTCCATTTAGGACCTTTAATCCCAGAAAAACGGCCATAACTCAAAAACCGTCAAGGCCTAGACGCCATCTTGTTCGGGGCCAACTGCCCATTATGCCAAACCTACGCTCACCAAGTTTCGGCTTCGAAATATTTTCAGTTTTCGAGATAAGGCCCCGTCGTGATTCGTGATGTTTTGCCAAATTGCCATATGATTCCGTATGCCCTCTTGTGGGAAATTCCGGGATAGCGGAAAAACGGTCAAAAACTTGTTTATTTTATAAAACGGAAACCGAATGTCCGACAAAGTTCATTTGATGACTTCCCGGTAGGTCTGGCCCTACCGCACGGCCCGACGCCGACCGCGAATTTTACAAACGATTTCGGACGTCTAGTAAGGGACCGTACATTTGCAATATGGACTTTCTCACTGATCATACACGAAATGCCGAAATGTTCCCTTATGTATGTAATGGATGGATGTGGAAGTTTATAGAGGTATTGGATGGATGTGGAAGTTTATAGAGGTACTGGATGGATGTGGAAGTTTATAGAGATATTGGATGGATGTGGAAGTTTATAGAGGTATTGGATGGATGTGGAAGTTTATAGAGGTATTGGATGGATGTGAAAGTTTATAGAGGTATTGGATGGATGTGGAAGTTTATAGAGGTATTGGATGGATGTGGAAGTTTATAGAGGTATTGGATGGATGTGGAAGTTTATAGAGGTATTGGATGGATGTGGAAGTTTATAGAGGTACTGGATGGATGTGGAAGTTTATAGAGGTATTGGGTGGATGTGGAAGTTTATAGAGGTAATAGATGGATGTGGAAGTTTCTAGAGGTTTTGAATGGATGTGGAAGTTTATAGAGGTTTTGAATGGATGTGGAAGTTTATAGAGGTACTGGATGGATGTGGAAGTTTATAGAGATATTGGATGGATGTGGAAGTTTATAGAGGTACTGGATGGATGTGGAAGTTTATAGAGGTACTGGATGGATGTGGAAGTTTATAGAGGTATTGGATGGATGTGGAAGTTTATAGAGGTACTGGATGGATGTGGAAGTTTATAGATATATTGGATGGATGTGGAAGTTTATAGAGGTATTGGATGGATGTGGAAGTTTATAGAGGTATTGGATGGATGTGAAAGTTTATAGAGGTATTGGATGGATGTGGAAGTTTATAGAGGTATTGGATGGATGTGGAAGTTTATAGAGGTACTGGATGGATGTGGAAGTTTATAGATATATTGGATGGATGTGGAAGTTTATAGAGGTATTGGATGGATGTGGAAGTTTATAGAGGTATTGGATGGATGTGAAAGTTTATAGAGGTATTGGATGGATGTGGAAGTTTATAGAGGTACTGGATGGATGTGGAAGTTTATAGAGGTACTGGATGGATGTGGAAGTTTATAGAGGTATTGGATGGATGTGGAAGTTTATAGAGGTACTGGATGGATGTGGAAGTTTATAGATATATTGGATGGATGTGGAAGTTTATAGAGGTATTGGATGGATGTGGAAGTTTATAGAGGTATTGGATGGATGTGAAAGTTTATAGAGGTATTGGATGGATGTGGAAGTTTATAGAGGTATTGGATGGATGTGGAAGTTTATAGAGGTACTGGATGGATGTGGAAGTTTATAGATATATTGGATGGATGTGGAAGTTTATAGAGGTATTGGATGGATGTGGAAGTTTATAGAGGTATTGGATGGATGTGAAAGTTTATAGAGGTATTGGATGGATGTGGAAGTTTATAGAGGTATTGGATGGATGTGGAAGTTTATAGAGGTATTGGATGGATGTGGAAGTTTATAGAGGAATTGGATGGATGTGGAAGTTTATAGAGGTACTGGATGGATGTGGAAGTTTATAGAGGTACTGGGTGGATGTGGAAGTTTATAGAGGTACTGGATGGATGTGGAAGTTTATAGAGGTATTGGATGGATGTGGAAGTTTATATAGGTATTGGATGGATGTGGAAGTTTATAGAGGTATTGGATGGATGTGGAAGTTTATAGAGGTACTGGATGGATTTGGAAGTTTATAGAGGTACTGGATGGATGTGGAAGTTTATAGAGGTATTGGATGGATGTGGAAGTTTATAGAGGTACTGGATGGATGTGGAAGTTTATAGAGGTATTGGATGGATGTGGAAGTTTATAGAGGTACTGGATGGATGTGGAAGTTTATAGAGATATTGGATGGATGTGGAAGTTTATAGAGGTATTGGATGGATGTGGAAGTTTATAGAGGTATTGGATGGATGTGGAAGTTTATAGAGGTATTGGATGGATGTGGAAGTTTATAGAGGTATTGGATGGATGTGGAAGTTTATAGAGGTACTGGATGGATGTGGAAGTTTATAGAGGTTTTGAATGGATGTGGAAGTTTATAGAGGTTTTGAATGGATGTGGAAGTTTATAGAGGTACTGGATGGATGTGGAAGTTATAGAGATATTGGATGGATGTGGAAGTTTATAGAGGTACTGGATGGATGTGGAAGTTTATAGAGGTACTGGATGGATGTGGAAGTTTATAGAGGTATTGGATGGATGTGGAAGTTTATAGAGGTAATGGATGGATGTGGAAGTTTATAGAGGTATTGGATGGATGTGGAAGTTTATAGAGGTACTGGATGGATGTGGAAGTTTATAGAGATATTGGATGGATGTGGAAGTTTATAGAGGTATTGGATGGATGTGGAAGTTTATAGAGGTATTGGATGGATGTGAAAGTTTATAGAGGTATTGGATGGATGTGGAAGTTTATAGAGGTATTGGATGGATGTGGAAGTTTATAGAGGTATTGGATGGATGTGGAAGTTTATAGAGGTATTGGATGGATGTGGAAGTTTATAGAGGTATTGGATGGATGTGGAAGTTTATAGAGGTACTGGATGGATGTGGAAGTTTATAGAGGTATTGGGTGGATGTGGAAGTTTATAGAGGTAATAGATGGATGTGGAAGTTTCTAGAGGTTTTGAATGGATGTGGAAGTTTACAGAGGTTTTGAATGGATGTGGAAGTTTATAGAGGTACTGGATGGATGTGGAAGTTTATAGAGATATTGGATGGATGTGGAAGTTTATAGAGGTACTGGATGGATGTGGAAGTTTATAGAGGTACTGGATGGATGTGGAAGTTTATAGAGGTATTGGATGGATGTGGAAGTTTATAGAGGTACTGGATGGATGTGGAAGTTTATAGATATATTGGATGGATGTGGAAGTTTATAGAGGTATTGGATGGATGTGGAAGTTTATAGAGGTATTGGATGGATGTGAAAGTTTATAGAGGTATTGGATGGATGTGGAAGTTTATAGAGGTATTGGATGGATGTGGAAGTTTATAGAGGTATTGGATGGATGTGGAAGTTTATAGAGGAATTGGATGGATGTGGAAGTTTATAGAGGTACTGGATGGATGTGGAAGTTTATAGAGGTATTGGGTGGATGTGGAAGTTTATAGAGGTAATAGATGGATGTGGAAGTTTATAGAGGTATTGGATGGATGTGGAAGTTTATAGAGGTTTTGAATGGATGTGGAAGTTTATAGAGGTTTTGAATGGATGTGGAAGTTTATAGAGGTACTGGATGGATGTGGAAGTTTATAGAGATATTGGATGGATGTGGAAGTTTATAGAGGTACTGGATGGATGTGGAAGTTTATAGAGGTACTGGATGGATGTGGAAGTTTATAGAGGTATTGGATGGATGTGGAAGTTTATAGAGGCATTGGATGGATGTGGAAGTTTATAGAGGTAATGGATGGATGTGGAAGTTTATAGAGGTATTGGATGGATGTGGAAGTTTATAGAGGTACTGGATGGATGTGGAAGTTTATAGAGGTACTGGATGGATGTGGAAGTTTATAGAGGTATTGGATGGATGTGGAAGTTTATAGAGGTACTGGATGGATGTGGAAGTTTATAGATATATTGGATGGATGTGGAAGTTTATAGAGGTATTGGATGGATGTGGAAGTTTATAGAGGTATTGGATGGATGTGAAAGTTTATAGAGGTATTGGATGGATGTGGAAGTTTATAGAGGTATTGGATGGATGTGGAAGTTTATAGAGGTATTGGATGGATGTGGAAGTTTATAGAGGAATTGGATGGATGTGGAAGTTTATAGAGGTACTGGATGGATGTGGAAGTTTATAGAGGTATTGGGTGGATGTGGAAGTTTATAGAGGTAATAGATGGATGTGGAAGTTTATAGAGGTATTGGATGGATGTGGAAGTTTATAGAGGTTTTGAATGGATGTGGAAGTTTATAGAGGTTTTGAATGGATGTGGAAGTTTATAGAGGTACTGGATGGATGTGGAAGCTTATAGAGATATTGGATGGATGTGGAAGTTTATAGAGGTACTGGATGGATGTGGAAGTTTATAGAGGTACTGGATGGATGTGGAAGTTTATAGAGGTATTGGATGGATGTGGAAGTTTATAGAGGTATTGGATGGATGTGGAAGTTTATAGAGGTATTGGATGGATGTGGAAGTTTATAGAGGTACTGGATGGATGTGGAAGTTTATAGAGGTACTGGATGGATGTGGAAGTTTATAGAGGTATTGGATGGATGTGGAAGTTTATAGAGGTACTGGATGGATGTGGAAGTTTATAGAGGTATTGGATGGATGTGGAAGTTTATAGAGGCATTGGATGGATGTGGAAGTTTATAGAGGTATTGGATGGATGTGGAAGTTTATAGAGGTATTGGATGGATGTGGAAGTTTATAGAGATATTGGATGGATGTGGAAGTTTATAGAGGTATTGGATAGATTCTGAAGTTTATAGAGGTACTGGATGGATGTGGAAGTTTCTAGAGGTTTTGAATGGATGTGGAAGTTTATAGAGGTTTTGAATGGATGTGGAAGTTTATAGAGGTACTGGATGGATGTGGAAGTTATAGAGATATTGGATGGATGTGGAAGTTTATAGAGGTACTGGATGGATGTGGAAGTTTATAGAGGTACTGGATGGATGTGGAAGTTTATAGAGGTATTGGATGGATGTGGAAGTTTATAGAGGTAATGGATGGATGTGGAAGTTTATAGAGGTATTGGATGGATGTGGAAGTTTATAGAGGTACTGGATGGATGTGGAAGTTTATAGAGATATTGGATGGATGTGGAAGTTTATAGAGGTATTGGATGGATGTGGAAGTTTATAGAGGTATTGGATGGATGTGAAAGTTTATAGAGGTATTGGATGGATGTGGAAGTTTATAGAGGTATTGGATGGATGTGGAAGTTTATAGAGGTATTGGATGGATGTGGAAGTTTATAGAGGTATTGGATGGATGTGGAAGTTTATAGAGGTATTGGATGGATGTGGAAGTTTATAGAGGAATTGGATGGATGTGGAAGTTTATAGAGGTACTGGATGAATGTGGAAGTTTATAGAGGTACTGGATGGATGTGGAAGTTTATAGAGGTATTGGATGGATGTGGAAGTTTATAGAGGTACTGGATGGATGTGGAAGTTTATAGAGGTATTGGATGGATGTGGAGGTTTATAGAGGTACTGGATGGATGTGGAAGTTTATAAAGGTATTGGATGGATGTGGAAGTTTATAGAGGTATTGGGTGGATGTGGAAGTTTATAGAGGTATTGGATGTATGTGGAAGTTTATAGAGGTAATGGATGGATGTGGAAGTTTAAAGAGGTATTGGATGGATGTGGAAGTTTATAGAGGTATTGGATGGATGTGGAAGTTTATAGAGGTATTGGATGGATGTGGAAGTTTATAGAGGTATTGGATGGATGTGGAAGTTTATAGAGGAATTGGATGGATGTGGAAGTTTATAGAGGTATTGGATGGATGTGGAAGTTTATAGAGGTATTGGATGGATGTGGAAGTTTATAGAGGTAATGGATGGATGTGGAAGTTTACAGTGGTACTGGATGGATGTGGAAGTTTTTAGAGGTATTGGATGGATGTGGAAGTTTAAAGAGGTATTCGATGGATGTGGAAGTTTATAGAGGTACTGGATGGATGTGGAAGTTTATAGAGGTATTGGGTGGATGTGGAAGTTTATAGAGGTAATAGATGGATGTGGAAGTTTCTAGAGGTTTTGAATGGATGTGGAAGTTTACAGAGGTTTTGAATGGATGTGGAAGTTTATAGAGGTACTGGATGGATGTGGAAGTTTATAGAGATATTGGATGGATGTGGAAGTTTATAGAGGTACTGGATGGATGTGGAAGTTTATAGAGGTACTGGATGGATGTGGAAGTTTATAGAGGTATTGGATGGATGTGGAAGTTTATAGAGGTACTGGATGGATGTGGAAGTTTATAGATATATTGGATGGATGTGGAAGTTTATAGAGGTATTGGATGGATGTGGAAGTTTATAGAGGTATTGGATGGATGTGAAAGTTTATAGAGGTATTGGATGGATGTGGAAGTTTATAGAGGTATTGGATGGATGTGGAAGTTTATAGAGGTATTGGATGGATGTGGAAGTTTATAGAGGAATTGGATGGATGTGGAAGTTTATAGAGGTACTGGATGGATGTGGAAGTTTATAGAGGTATTGGGTGGATGTGGAAGTTTATAGAGGTAATAGATGGATGTGGAAGTTTATAGAGGTATTGGATGGATGTGGAAGTTTATAGAGGTTTTGAATGGATGTGGAAGTTTATAGAGGTTTTGAATGGATGTGGAAGTTTATAGAGGTACTGGATGGATGTGGAAGTTTATAGAGATATTGGATGGATGTGGAAGTTTATAGAGGTACTGGATGGATGTGGAAGTTTATAGAGGTACTGGATGGATGTGGAAGTTTATAGAGGTATTGGATGGATGTGGAAGTTTATAGAGGTATTGGATGGATGTGGAAGTTTATAGAGGTATTGGATGGATGTGGAAGTTTATAGAGGTACTGGATGGATGTGGAAGTTTATAGAGGTACTGGATGGATGTGGAAGTTTATAGAGGTATTGGATGGATGTGGAAGTTTATAGAGGCATAGGATGGATGTGGAAGTTTATAGAGGTATTGGATGGATGTGGAAGTTTATAGAGGTATTGGATGGATGTGGAAGTTTATAGAGATATTGGATGGATGTGGAAGTTTATAGAGGTATTGGATAGATTCGGAAGTTTATAGAGGTACTGGATGGATGTGGAAGTTTCTAGAGGTTTTGAATGGATGTGGAAGTTTATAGAGGTTTTGAATGGATGTGGAAGTTTATAGAGGTACTGGATGGATGTGGAAGTTATAGAGATATTGGATGGATGTGGAAGTTTATAGAGGTACTGGATGGATGTGGAAGTTTATAGAGGTACTGGATGGATGTGGAAGTTTATAGAGGTATTGGATGGATGTGGAAGTTTATAGAGGTAATGGATGGATGTGGAAGTTTATAGAGGTATTGGATGGATGTGGAAGTTTATAGAGGTACTGGATGGATGTGGAAGTTTATAGAGATATTGGATGGATGTGGAAGTTTATAGAGGTATTGGATGGATGTGGAAGTTTATAGAGGTATTGGATGGATGTGAAAGTTTATAGAGGTATTGGATGGATGTGGAAGTTTATAGAGGTATTGGATGGATGTGGAAGTTTATAGAGGTATTGGATGGATGTGGAAGTTTATAGAGGTATTGGATGGATGTGGAAGTTTATAGAGGTATTGGATGGATGTGGAAGTTTATAGAGGTATTGGATCGATGTGCAAGTTTATAGAGGTATTGGATGGATGTGGAAGTTTATAGAGGTTTTGAATGGATGTGGAAGTTTATAGAGGTTTTGAATGGATGTGGAAGTTTATAGAGGTACTGGATGGATGTGGAAGCTTATAGAGATATTGGATGGATGTGGAAGTTTATAGAGGTACTGGATGGATGTGGAAGTTTATAGAGGTACTGGATGGATGTGGAAGTTTATAGAGGTATTGGATGGATGTGGAAGTTTATAGAGGTATTGGATGGATGTGGAAGTTTATAGAGGTATTGGATGGATGTGGAAGTTTATAGAGGTACTGGATGGATGTGGAAGTTTATAGAGGTACTGGATGGATGTGGAAGTTTATAGAGGTATTGGATGGATGTGGAAGTTTATAGAGGTACTGGATGGATGTGGAAGTTTATAGAGGTATTGGATGGATGTGGAAGTTTATAGAGGCATTGGATGGATGTGGAAGTTTATAGAGGTATTGGATGGATGTGGAAGTTTATAGAGGTATTGGATGGATGTGGAAGTTTATAGAGATATTGGATGGATGTGGAAGTTTATAGAGGTATTGGATAGATTCTGAAGTTTATAGAGGTACTGGATGGATGTGGAAGTTTCTAGAGGTTTTGAATGGATGTGGAAGTTTATAGAGGTTTTGAATGGATGTGGAAGTTTATAGAGGTACTGGATGGATGTGGAAGTTATAGAGATATTGGATGGATGTGGAAGTTTATAGAGGTACTGGATGGATGTGGAAGTTTATAGAGGTACTGGATGGATGTGGAAGTTTATAGAGGTATTGGATGGATGTGGAAGTTTATAGAGGTAATGGATGGATGTGGAAGTTTATAGAGGTATTGGATGGATGTGGAAGTTTATAGAGGTACTGGATGGATGTGGAAGTTTATAGAGATATTGGATGGATGTGGAAGTTTATAGAGGTATTGGATGGATGTGGAAGTTTATAGAGGTATTGGATGGATGTGAAAGTTTATAGAGGTATTGGATGGATGTGGAAGTTTATAGAGGTATTGGATGGATGTGGAAGTTTATAGAGGTATTGGATGGATGTGGAAGTTTATAGAGGTATTGGATGGATGTGGAAGTTTATAGAGGTATTGGATGGATGTGGAAGTTTATAGAGGAATTGGATGGATGTGGAAGTTTATAGAGGTACTGGATGAATGTGGAAGTTTATAGAGGTACTGGATGGATGTGGAAGTTTATAGAGGTATTGGATGGATGTGGAAGTTTATAGAGGTACTGGATGGATGTGGAAGTTTATAGAGGTATTGGATGGATGTGGAGGTTTATAGAGGTACTGGATGGATGTGGAAGTTTATAAAGGTATTGGATGGATGTGGAAGTTTATAGAGGTATTGGGTGGATGTGGAAGTTTATAGAGGTATTGGATGTATGTGGAAGTTTATAGAGGTAATGGATGGATGTGGAAGTTTAAAGAGGTATTGGATGGATGTGGAAGTTTATAGAGGTATTGGATGGATGTGGAAGTTTATAGAGGTATTGGATGGATGTGGAAGTTTATAGAGGTATTGGATGGATGTGGAAGTTTATAGAGGAATTGGATGGATGTGGAAGTTTATAGAGGTATTGGATGGATGTGGAAGTTTATAGAGGTATTGGATGGATGTGGAAGTTTATAGAGGTAATGGATGGATGTGGAAGTTTACAGTGGTACTGGATGGATGTGGAAGTTTTTAGAGGTATTGGATGGATGTGGAAGTTTAAAGAGGTATTCGATGGATGTGGAAGTTTATAGAGGTACTGGATGGATGTGGAAGTTTATAGAGGTATTGGGTGGATGTGGAAGTTTATAGAGGTAATAGATGGATGTGGAAGTTTCTAGAGGTTTTGAATGGATGTGGAAGTTTACAGAGGTTTTGAATGGATGTGGAAGTTTATAGAGGTACTGGATGGATGTGGAAGTTTATAGAGATATTGGATGGATGTGGAAGTTTATAGAGGTACTGGATGGATGTGGAAGTTTATAGAGGTACTGGATGGATGTGGAAGTTTATAGAGGTATTGGATGGATGTGGAAGTTTATAGAGGTACTGGATGGATGTGGAAGTTTATAGATATATTGGATGGATGTGGAAGTTTATAGAGGTATTGGATGGATGTGGAAGTTTATAGAGGTATTGGATGGATGTGAAAGTTTATAGAGGTATTGGATGGATGTGGAAGTTTATAGAGGTATTGGATGGATGTGGAAGTTTATAGAGGTATTGGATGGATGTGGAAGTTTATAGAGGAATTGGATGGATGTGGAAGTTTATAGAGGTACTGGATGGATGTGGAAGTTTATAGAGGTATTGGGTGGATGTGGAAGTTTATAGAGGTAATAGATGGATGTGGAAGTTTATAGAGGTATTGGATGGATGTGGAAGTTTATAGAGGTTTTGAATGGATGTGGAAGTTTATAGAGGTTTTGAATGGATGTGGAAGTTTATAGAGGTACTGGATGGATGTGGAAGTTTATAGAGATATTGGATGGATGTGGAAGTTTATAGAGGTACTGGATGGATGTGGAAGTTTATAGAGGTACTGGATGGATGTGGAAGTTTATAGAGGTATTGGATGGATGTGGAAGTTTATAGAGGTATTGGATGGATGTGGAAGTTTATAGAGGTATTGGATGGATGTGGAAGTTTATAGAGGTACTGGATGGATGTGGAAGTTTATAGAGGTACTGGATGGATGTGGAAGTTTATAGAGGTATTGGATGGATGTGGAAGTTTATAGAGGCATAGGATGGATGTGGAAGTTTATAGAGGTATTGGATGGATGTGGAAGTTTATAGAGGTATTGGATGGATGTGGAAGTTTATAGAGATATTGGATGGATGTGGAAGTTTATAGAGGTATTGGATAGATTCGGAAGTTTATAGAGGTACTGGATGGATGTGGAAGTTTCTAGAGGTTTTGAATGGATGTGGAAGTTTATAGAGGTTTTGAATGGATGTGGAAGTTTATAGAGGTACTGGATGGATGTGGAAGTTATAGAGATATTGGATGGATGTGGAAGTTTATAGAGGTACTGGATGGATGTGGAAGTTTATAGAGGTACTGGATGGATGTGGAAGTTTATAGAGGTATTGGATGGATGTGGAAGTTTATAGAGGTAATGGATGGATGTGGAAGTTTATAGAGGTATTGGATGGATGTGGAAGTTTATAGAGGTACTGGATGGATGTGGAAGTTTATAGAGATATTGGATGGATGTGGAAGTTTATAGAGGTATTGGATGGATGTGGAAGTTTATAGAGGTATTGGATGGATGTGAAAGTTTATAGAGGTATTGGATGGATGTGGAAGTTTATAGAGGTATTGGATGGATGTGGAAGTTTATAGAGGTATTGGATGGATGTGGAAGTTTATAGAGGTATTGGATGGATGTGGAAGTTTATAGAGGTATTGGATGGATGTGGAAGTTTATAGAGGTATTGGATCGATGTGCAAGTTTATAGAGGTATTGGATGGATGTGGAAGTTTATAGAGGTATTGGATGGATGTGGAAGTTTATAGAGGTATTGGATGGATGTGGAAGTTTATAGAGGTATTGGATCGATGTGCAAGTTTATAGAGGTACTGGATGGATGTGGAAGTTTATAGAGGTTTTGAATGGATGTGGAAGTTTATAGAGGTTTTGAATGGATGTGGAAGTTTATAGAGGTTTTGAATGGATGTGGAAGTTTATAGAGGTTTTGAATGGATGTGGAAGTTTATAGAGGTACTGGATGGATGTGGAAGTTTATAGAGACATTGGATGGATGTGGAAGTTTATAGAGGTACTGGATGGATGTGGAAGTTTATAGAGGTACTGGATGGATGTGGAAGTTTATAGAGGTATTGGATGGATGTGGAAGTTTATAGAGGTACTGGATGGATGTGGAAGTTTATAGATATATTGGATGGATGTGGAAGTTTATAGAGGTATTGGATGGATGTGGAAGTTTATAGAGGTATTGGATGGATGTGAAAGTTTATAGAGGTATTGGATGGATGTGGAAGTTTATAGAGGTATTGGATGGATGTGGAAGTTTATAGAGGTATTGGATGGATGTGGAAGTTTATAGAGGAATTGGATGGATGTGGAAGTTTATAGAGGTACTGGATGGATGTGGAAGTTTATAGAGGTATTGGGTGGATGTGGAAGTTTATAGAGGTAATAGATGGATGTGGAAGTTTATAGAGGTATTGGATGGATGTGGAAGTTTATAGAGGTTTTGAATGGATGTGGAAGTTTATAGAGGTTTTGAATGGATGTGGAAGTTTATAGAGGTACTGGATGGATGTGGAAGTTTATAGAGATATTGGATGGATGTGGAAGTTTATAGAGGTACTGGATGGATGTGGAAGTTTATAGAGGTACTGGATGGATGTGGAAGTTTATAGAGGTATTGGATGGATGTGGAAGTTTATAGAGGTATTGGATGGATGTGGAAGTTTATAGAGGTATTGGATGGATGTGGAAGTTTATAGAGGTACTGGATGGATGTGGAAGTTTATAGAGGTACTGGATGGATGTGGAAGTTTATAGAGGTATTGGATGGATGTGGAAGTTTATAGAGGCATTGGATGGATGTGGAAGTTTATAGAGGTATTGGATGGATGTGGAAGTTTATAGAGGTATTGGATGGATGTGGAAGTTTATAGAGATATTGGATGGATGTGGAAGTTTATAGAGGTATTGGATAGATTCGGAAGTTTATAGAGGTACTGGATGGATGTGGAAGTTTCTAGAGGTTTTGAATGGATGTGGAAGTTTATAGAGGTTTTGAATGGATGTGGAAGTTTATAGAGGTACTGGATGGATGTGGAAGTTATAGAGATATTGGATGGATGTGGAAGTTTATAGAGGTACTGGATGGATGTGGAAGTTTATAGAGGTACTGGATGGATGTGGAAGTTTATAGAGGTATTGGATGGATGTGGAAGTTTATAGAGGTAATGGATGGATGTGGAAGTTTATAGAGGTATTGGATGGATGTGGAAGTTTATAGAGGTACTGGATGGATGTGGAAGTTTATAGAGATATTGGATGGATGTGGAAGTTTATAGAGGTATTGGATGGATGTGGAAGTTTATAGAGGTATTGGATGGATGTGAAAGTTTATAGAGGTATTGGATGGATGTGGAAGTTTATAGAGGTATTGGATGGATGTGGAAGTTTATAGAGGTATTGGATGGATGTGGAAGTTTATAGAGGTATTGGATGGATGTGGAAGTTTATAGAGGTATTGGATGGATGTGGAAGTTTATAGAGGTATTGGATCGATGTGCAAGTTTATAGAGGTATTGGATGGATGTGGAAGTTTATAGAGGTATTGGATGGATGTGGAAGTTTATAGAGGTATTGGATGGATGTGGAAGTTTATAGAGGTATTGGATCGATGTGCAAGTTTATAGAGGTACTGGATGGATGTGGAAGTTTATAGAGGTTTTGAATGGATGTGGAAGTTTATAGAGGTTTTGAATGGATGTGGAAGTTTATAGAGGTTTTGAATGGATGTGGAAGTTTATAGAGGTTTTGAATGGATGTGGAAGTTTATAGAGGTACTGGATGGATGTGGAAGTTTATAGAGACATTGGATGGATGTGGAAGTTTATAGAGGTACTGGATGGATGTGGAAGTTTATAGAGGTACTGGATGGATGTGGAAGTTTATAGAGGTATTGGATGGATGTGGAAGTTTATAGAGGTATTGGATGGATGTGGAAGTTTATAGAGGTATTGGATGGATGTGGAAGTTTATAGAGGAATTGGATGGATGTGGAAGTTAATAGAGGTAATGGATGGATGTGGAAGTTTATAGAGGTATTGGATGGATGTGTAAGTTTATAGAGGTATTGGATCGATGTGCAAGTTTATAGAGGTATTGGATGGATGTGGAAGTTTATAGAGGTATTGGATGGATGTGGAAGTTTATAGAGGTATTGGATGGATGTGGAAGTTTATAGAGGTATTGGATTGATGTGGAAGTTTATAGAGGTATTGGATGGATGTGGAAGTTTATAGAGGTATTGGATGGATGTGGAAGTTTATAGAGGTACTGGATGGATGTGGAAGTTTATAGAGGTATTGGATGGATGTGGAAGTTTATAGAGGTAATGGATGGATGTGGGAGTTTATAGAGGTACTGGATGAATGTGGAAGTTTATAGAGGTACTGGATGGATGTGGAAGTTTATAGAGGTATTGGATGGATGTGGAAGTTTATAGAGGTACTGGATGGATGTGGAAGTTTATAGAGGTATTGGATGGATGTGGAGGTTTATAGAGGTACTGGATGGATGTGGAAGTTTATAAAGGTATTGGATGGATGTGGAAGTTTATAGAGGTATTGGGTGGATGTGGAAGTTTATAGAGGTATTGGATGTATGTGGAAGTTTATAGAGGTAATGGATGGATGTGGAAGTTTAAAGAGGTATTGGATGGATGTGGAAGTTTATAGAGGTATTGGATGGATGTGGAAGTTTATAGAGGTATTGGATGGATGTGGAAGTTTATAGAGGTATTGGATGGATGTGGAAGTTTATAGAGGAATTGGATGGATGTGGAAGTTTATAGAGGTATTGGATGGATGTGGAAGTTTATAGAGGTATTGGATGGATGTGGAAGTTTATAGAGGTAATGGATGGATGTGGAAGTTTACAGTGGTACTGGATGGATGTGGAAGTTTTTAGAGGTATTGGATGGATGTGGAAGTTTAAAGAGGTATTCGATGGGATGTGGAAGTTTATAGAGGTACTGGATGGATGTGGAAGTTTATAGAGGTATTGGATGGATTTGGAAGTTTATAGAGGTATTGGATGGATGTGGAAGTTTATAGAGGTTTTGAATGGATGTGGAAGTTTATAGAGGTAATGGATGGATGTGCGAGTTTATAGAGGTACTGGATGAATGTGGAAGTTTATAGAGGTACTGGATGGATGTGGAAGTTTATAGAGGTATTGGATGGATGTGGAAGTTTATAGAGGTACTGGATGGATGTGGAAGTTTATAGAGGTATTGGATGGATGTGGAGGTTTATAGAGGTACTGGATGGATGTGGAAGTTTATAAAGGTATTGGATGGATGTGGAAGTTTATAGAGGTATTGGGTGGATGTGGAAGTTTATAGAGGTATTGGATGTATGTGGAAGTTTATAGAGGTAATGGATGGATGTGGAAGTTTAAAGAGGTATTGGATGGATGTGGAAGTTTATAGAGGTATTGGATGGATGTGGAAGTTTATAGAGGTATTGGATGGATGTGGAAGTTTATAGAGGTATTGGATGGATGTGGAAGTTTATAGAGGAATTGGATGGATGTGGAAGTTTATAGAGGTATTGGATGGATGTGGAAGTTTATAGAGGTATTGGATGGATGTGGAAGTTTATAGAGGTAATGGATGGATGTGGAAGTTTATAGTGGTACTGGATGAATGTGGAAGTTTTTAGAGGTATTGGATGGATGTGGAAGTTTAAAGAGGTATTCGATGGGATGTGGAAGTTTATAGAGGTACTGGATGGATGTGGAAGTTTATAGAGGTATTGGATGGATTTGGAAGTTTATAGAGGTATTGGATGGATGTGGAAGTTTATAGAGGTTTTGAATGGATGTGGAAGTTTATAGAGGTACTGGATGGATGTGGAAGTTTATAGAGATATTGGATGGATGTGGAAGTTTATAGAGGTACTGGATGGATGTGGAAGTTTATAGAGGTACTGGATGGATGTGGAAGTTTATAGAGGTATTGGATGGATGTGGAAGTTTATAGAGGTATTGGATGGATGTGTAAGTTTATAGAGGTATTGGATGGATGTGTAAGTTTATAGAGGTATTGGATGGATGTGTAAGTTTATAGAGGTATTGGATCGATGTGCAAGTTTATAGAGGTATTGGATGGATGTGGAAGTTTATAGAGGTATTGGATGGATGTGGAAGTTTATAGAGGTAATGGATGGATGTGGAAGTTTACAGTGGTACTGGATGAATGTGGAAGTTTTTAGAGGTATTGGATGGATGTGGAAGTTTAAAGAGGTATTGGATCGATGTGGAAGTTTATAGAGATATTGGATGGATGTGGAAGTTTACAGTGGTACTGGATGAATGTGGAAGTTTTTAGAGGTACTGGATGGATGTGGAAGTTTATAGAGGTATTGGATGGATGTGTAAGTTTATAGAGGTATTGGATCGATGTGCAAGTTTATAGAGGTATTGGATGGATGTGGAAGTTTATAGAGGTATTGGATGGATGTGGAAGTTTTTAGAGGTATTGGATGGATGTGGAAGTTTAAAGAGGTATTCGATGGGATGTGGAAGTTTATAGAGGTACTGGATGGATGTGGAAGTTTATAGAGGTATTGGATGGATTTGGAAGTTTATAGAGGTATTGGATGGATGTGGAAGTTTATAGAGGTTTTGAATGGATGTGGAAGTTTATAGAGGTACTGGATGGATGTGGAAGTTTATAGAGATTTTGGATGGATGTGGAAGTTTATAGAGGTACTGGATGGATGTGGAAGTTTATAGAGGTACTGGATGGATGTGGAAGTTTATAGAGGTATTGGATGGATGTGGAAGTTTATAGAGGTATTGGATGGATGTGGAAGTTTATAGAGGTATTGGATGGATGTGAAAGTTTATAGAGGTATTGGATGGATGTTGAAGTTTATAGAGGTATTGGATGGATGTGGAAGTTTATAGAGGTATTGGATGGATGTGTAAGTTTATAGAGGTACTGGATGGATGTGGAAGTTTATAGAGGTTTTGAATGGATGTGGAAGTTTATAGAGGTTTTGAATGGATGTGGAAGTTTATAGAGGTTTTGAATGGATGTGGAAGTTTATAGAGGTTTTGAATGGATGTGGAAGTTTATAGAGGTACTGGATGGATGTGGAAGTTTATAGAGACATTGGATGGATGTGGAAGTTTATAGAGGTACTGGATGGATGTGGAAGTTTATAGAGGTACTGGATGGATGTGGAAGTTTATAGAGGTATTGGATGGATGTGGAAGTTTATAGAGGTATTGGATGGATGTGGAAGTTTATAGAGGTATTGGATGGATGTGGAAGTTTATAGAGGAATTGGATGGATGTGGAAGTTAATAGAGGTAATGGATGGATGTGGAAGTTTATAGAGGTATTGGATGGATGTGTAAGTTTATAGAGGTATTGGATCGATGTGCAAGTTTATAGAGGTATTGGATGGATGTGGAAGTTTATAGAGGTATTGGATGGATGTGGAAGTTTATAGAGGTATTGGATGGATGTGGAAGTTTATAGAGGTATTGGATTGATGTGGAAGTTTATAGAGGTATTGGATGGATGTGGAAGTTTATAGAGGTATTGGATGGATGTGGAAGTTTATAGAGGTACTGGATGGATGTGGAAGTTTATAGAGGTATTGGATGGATGTGGAAGTTTATAGAGGTAATGGATGGATGTGGGAGTTTATAGAGGTACTGGATGAATGTGGAAGTTTATAGAGGTACTGGATGGATGTGGAAGTTTATAGAGGTATTGGATGGATGTGGAAGTTTATAGAGGTACTGGATGGATGTGGAAGTTTATAGAGGTATTGGATGGATGTGGAGGTTTATAGAGGTACTGGATGGATGTGGAAGTTTATAAAGGTATTGGATGGATGTGGAAGTTTATAGAGGTATTGGGTGGATGTGGAAGTTTATAGAGGTATTGGATGTATGTGGAAGTTTATAGAGGTAATGGATGGATGTGGAAGTTTAAAGAGGTATTGGATGGATGTGGAAGTTTATAGAGGTATTGGATGGATGTGGAAGTTTATAGAGGTATTGGATGGATGTGGAAGTTTATAGAGGTATTGGATGGATGTGGAAGTTTATAGAGGAATTGGATGGATGTGGAAGTTTATAGAGGTATTGGATGGATGTGGAAGTTTATAGAGGTATTGGATGGATGTGGAAGTTTATAGAGGTAATGGATGGATGTGGAAGTTTACAGTGGTACTGGATGGATGTGGAAGTTTTTAGAGGTATTGGATGGATGTGGAAGTTTAAAGAGGTATTCGATGGGATGTGGAAGTTTATAGAGGTACTGGATGGATGTGGAAGTTTATAGAGGTATTGGATGGATTTGGAAGTTTATAGAGGTATTGGATGGATGTGGAAGTTTATAGAGGTTTTGAATGGATGTGGAAGTTTATAGAGGTAATGGATGGATGTGCGAGTTTATAGAGGTACTGGATGAATGTGGAAGTTTATAGAGGTACTGGATGGATGTGGAAGTTTATAGAGGTATTGGATGGATGTGGAAGTTTATAGAGGTACTGGATGGATGTGGAAGTTTATAGAGGTATTGGATGGATGTGGAGGTTTATAGAGGTACTGGATGGATGTGGAAGTTTATAAAGGTATTGGATGGATGTGGAAGTTTATAGAGGTATTGGGTGGATGTGGAAGTTTATAGAGGTATTGGATGTATGTGGAAGTTTATAGAGGTAATGGATGGATGTGGAAGTTTAAAGAGGTATTGGATGGATGTGGAAGTTTATAGAGGTATTGGATGGATGTGGAAGTTTATAGAGGTATTGGATGGATGTGGAAGTTTATAGAGGTATTGGATGGATGTGGAAGTTTATAGAGGAATTGGATGGATGTGGAAGTTTATAGAGGTATTGGATGGATGTGGAAGTTTATAGAGGTATTGGATGGATGTGGAAGTTTATAGAGGTAATGGATGGATGTGGAAGTTTATAGTGGTACTGGATGAATGTGGAAGTTTTTAGAGGTATTGGATGGATGTGGAAGTTTAAAGAGGTATTCGATGGGATGTGGAAGTTTATAGAGGTACTGGATGGATGTGGAAGTTTATAGAGGTATTGGATGGATTTGGAAGTTTATAGAGGTATTGGATGGATGTGGAAGTTTATAGAGGTTTTGAATGGATGTGGAAGTTTATAGAGGTACTGGATGGATGTGGAAGTTTATAGAGATATTGGATGGATGTGGAAGTTTATAGAGGTACTGGATGGATGTGGAAGTTTATAGAGGTACTGGATGGATGTGGAAGTTTATAGAGGTATTGGATGGATGTGGAAGTTTATAGAGGTATTGGATGGATGTGTAAGTTTATAGAGGTATTGGATGGATGTGTAAGTTTATAGAGGTATTGGATGGATGTGTAAGTTTATAGAGGTATTGGATCGATGTGCAAGTTTATAGAGGTATTGGATGGATGTGGAAGTTTATAGAGGTATTGGATGGATGTGGAAGTTTATAGAGGTAATGGATGGATGTGGAAGTTTACAGTGGTACTGGATGAATGTGGAAGTTTTTAGAGGTATTGGATGGATGTGGAAGTTTAAAGAGGTATTGGATCGATGTGGAAGTTTATAGAGATATTGGATGGATGTGGAAGTTTACAGTGGTACTGGATGAATGTGGAAGTTTTTAGAGGTACTGGATGGATGTGGAAGTTTATAGAGGTATTGGATGGATGTGTAAGTTTATAGAGGTATTGGATCGATGTGCAAGTTTATAGAGGTATTGGATGGATGTGGAAGTTTATAGAGGTATTGGATGGATGTGGAAGTTTTTAGAGGTATTGGATGGATGTGGAAGTTTAAAGAGGTATTCGATGGGATGTGGAAGTTTATAGAGGTACTGGATGGATGTGGAAGTTTATAGAGGTATTGGATGGATTTGGAAGTTTATAGAGGTATTGGATGGATGTGGAAGTTTATAGAGGTTTTGAATGGATGTGGAAGTTTATAGAGGTACTGGATGGATGTGGAAGTTTATAGAGATTTTGGATGGATGTGGAAGTTTATAGAGGTACTGGATGGATGTGGAAGTTTATAGAGTTTTTGGATGGATGTGGAAGTTTATAGAGGTATTGGATGGATGTGAAAGTTTATAGAGGTATTGGATGGATGTTGAAGTTTATAGAGGTATTGGATGGATGTGGAAGTTTATAGAGGTATTGGATGGATGTGTAAGTTTATAGAGGTATTGGATGGATGTGGAAGTTTATAGAGGTATTGGATGGATGTGTAAGTTTATAGAGGTATTGGATCGATGTGCAAGTTTATAGAGGTATTGGATGGATGTGGAAGTTTATAGAGGTATTGGATGGATGTGGAAGTTTATAGAGGTATTGGATGGATGTGGAAGTTTATAGAGGTATTGGATTGATGTGGAAGTTTATAGAGGTATTGGATGGATGTGGAAGTTTATAGAGGAATTCGATGGATGTGGAAGTTTATAGAGGTACTGGATGGATGTGGAAGTTTATAGAGGTATTGGATGGATGTGGAAGTTTATAGAGGTAATGGATGGATGTGGGAGTTTATAGAGGTACTGGATGAATGTGGAAGTTTATAGAGGTACTGGATGGATGTGGAAGTTTATAGAGGTATTGGATGGATGTGGAAGTTTATAGAGGTACTGGATGGATGTGGAAGTTTATAGAGGTATTGGATGGATGTGGAGGTTTATAGAGGTACTGGATGGATGTGGAAGTTTATAAAGGTATTGGATGGATGTGGAAGTTTATAGAGGTATTGGGTGGATGTGGAAATTTATAGAGGTATTGGATGTATGTGGAAGTTTATAGAGGTAATGGATGGATGTGGAAGTTTAAAGAGGTATTGGATGGATGTGGAAGTTTATAGAGGTATTGGATGGATGTGGAAGTTTATAGAGGTATTGGATGGATGTGGAAGTTTATAGAGGTATTGGATGGATGTGGAAGTTTATAGAGGTATTGGATGGATGTGGAAGTTTATAGAGGTATTGGATGGATGTGGAAGTTTATAGAGGTATTGGATGGATGTGGAAGTTTATAGAGGTAATGGATGGATGTGGAAGTTTACAGTGGTACTGGATGGATGTGGAAGTTTATAGAGGTATTGGATGGATGTGTAAGTTTAAAGAGGTATTCGATGGGATGTGGAATTTTTTAGAGGTACTGGATGGATGTGGAAGTTTATAGAGGTATTGGATGGATTTGGAAGTTTATAGAGGTATTGGATGGATGTGGAAGTTTATAGAGGTATTGGATGGATGTGGAAGTTTATAGAGGTTTTGGATGGATGTGGAAGTTTATAGAGGTATTGGATGGATGTGGAAGTTTATAGAGGTACTGGATGTATGTGGAAGTTTATAGAGATATTGGATGGATGTGGAAGTTTATAGAGGAATTGGATGGATGTGGAAGTTTATAGAGGTACTGGATGGATGTGGAAGTTTATAGAGGTATTGGATGGATGTGGAAGTTTATAGAGGTATTGGATGGATGTGGAAGTTTATAGAGGTATTGGATGGATGTGGAAGTTTATAGAGGTATTGGATGGATGTGGAAGTTTATAGAGGTATTGGGTGGATGTGGAAGTTTATAGAGGTACTGGTTGGATGTGGAAGTTTATAGAGGTATTGGATGGATGTGGAGGTTCATAGAGGTACTGGATGGATGTGGAAGTTTATAAAGGTATTGGATGGATGTGGAAGTTTATAGAGGTACTGGATGGATGTGGAAGTTTATAGAGGTATTGGATGGATGTGGAAGTTTATAGAGGTATTGGATTGATGTGGAAGTTTATAGAGGTATTGGATTGATGTGGAAGTTTATAGAGGTATTGGATGGATGTGGAAGTTTATAGAGGTATTCGATGGATGTGGAAGTTTATAGAGGTACTGGATGGATGTGGAAGTTTATAGAGGTATTGGATGGATGTGGAAGTTTATAGAGGTAATGGATGGATGTGGGAGTTTATAGAGGTACTGGATGGATGTGGAAGTTTATAAAGGTATTGGGTGGATGTGGAAGTTTATAGAGGTATTGGATGTATGTGGAAGTTTATAGAGGTAATGGATGGATGTGGAAGTTTAAAGAGGTATTGGATGGATGTGGAAGTTTATAGAGGTATTGGATGGATGTGCAAGTTTATAGAGGTATTGGATGGATGTGGAGGTTTATAGAGGTATTGGATGGATGTGGAAGTTTATAGAGGTATTGGATGGATGTGGAAGTTTATAGAGGTATTGGATGGATGTGGAAGTTTATAGAGTTTTTGGATGGATGTGGAAGTTTATAGAGGTATTGGATGGATGTGGACGTTTATAGAGGTAATGGATGGATGTGGAAGTTTATAGAGGTACTGGATGGATGTGGAAGTTTATAGAGGTATTGGATGGATGTGGAAATTTATAGAGGTACTGGATGGATGTGGAAGTTTATAGAGGTATTGGATGGATGTGGAAGTTTATATAGGTATTGGATGGATGTGGAAGTTTATAGAGGTATTGGATGGATGTGGAAGTTTATAGAGGTATTGGATGGATGTGGAAATTAATAGAGGTACTGGATGGATGTGGAAGTTTATAGAGGTACTGGATGGATGTGGAAGTTTATAGAGGTATTGGATGGATGTGGAAGTTTATAGAGGTATTGGATTGATGTGGAAGTTTATAGAGGTTTTCGATGGATGTGGAAGTTTATAGAGGTATTGGATGGATGTGGAAGTTTATAGAGGTACTGGATGGATGTGGAAGTTTATAGAGGTATTGGATGGATGTGGAAGTTTATAGAGGTATTGGATGGATGTGGAAGTTTATAGAGTTTTTGGATGGATGTGGAAGTTTATAGAGGTATTGGATGGATGTGGAAGTTTATAGAGGTATTGGATGGATGTGAAAGTTTATAGAGGTATTGGATGGATGTGGAAGTTTATAGAGGTATTGGATGGATGTGGAAGTTTATAGAGGTATTGGATGGATGTGGAAGTTTATAGAGGTATTGGATGGATGTGGAAGTTTATAGAGGTACTGGATGGATGTGGAAGTTTATAGAGGTATTGGATGGATGTGGAGGTTTATAGAGGTACTGGATGGATGTGGAAGTTTATAAAGGTATTGGATGGATGTGGAAGTTTATAGAGGTATTGGATGGATGTGGAAGTTTATAGAGGTATTGGATGTTTGTGGAAGTTTATAGAGGTATTGGATGGATGTGGAAGTTTATAGAGTTTTTGGATGGATGTGGAAGTTTATAGAGGTATTGGATGGATGTGGAAGTTTATAGAGGTACTGGATGGATGTGGAAGTTTATAGAGGTATTGGATGGATGTGGAAGTTTATAGAGGTATTGGATGGATGTGGAAGTTTATAGAGTTTTTGGATGGATGTGGAAGTTTATAGAGGTATTGGATGGATGTGGAAGTTTATAGAGGTAATGGATGGATGTGGAAGTTTATAGAGGTACTGGATGGATGTGGAAGTTTATAGAGGTATTGGATGGATGTGGAAGTTTATAGAGGTAATGGATGGATGTGGAAGTTTATAGAGGTACTGGATGAATGTGGAAGTTTATAGAGGTACTGGATGGATGTGGAAGTTTATAGAGGTATTGGGTGGATGTGGAAGTTTATAGAGGTACTGGATGGATGTGGAAGTTTATAGAGGTATTGGATGGATGTGGAGGTTCATAGAGGTACTGGATGGATGTGGAAGTTTATAAAGGTATTGGATGGATGTGGAAGTTTATAGAGGTATTGGGTGGATGTGGAAGTTTATAGAGGTATTGGATGTATGTGGAAGTTTATAGAGGTAATGGATGGATGTGGAAGTTTAAAGAGGTATTGGATGGATGTGGAAGTTTATAGAGGTATTGGATAGATTCGGAAGTTTATAGAGGTACTGGATGGATGTGGAAGTTTCTAGAGGTTTTGAATGGATGTGGAAGTTTATAGAGGTTTTGAATGGATGTGGAAGTTTATAGAGGTACTGGATGGATGTGGAAGTTTATAGAGATATTGGATGGATGTGGAAGTTTATAGAGGTACTGGATGGATGTGGAAGTTTATAGAGGTACTGGATGGATGTGGAAGTTTATAGAGGTATTGGATGGATGTGGAAGTTTATAGAGGTATTGGATGGATGTGGAAGTTTATAGAGTTTTTGGATGGATGTGGAAGTTTATAGAGTTTTTGGATGGATGTGGAAGTTTATAGAGGTATTGGATGGATGTGGAAGTTTATAGAGGTACTGGATGGATGTGGAAGTTTATAGAGGTATTGGATGGATGTGGAAGTTTATAGAGGTATTGGATGGATGTGGAAGTTTATAGAGTTTTTGGATGGATGTGGAAGTTTATAGAGGTATTGGATGGATGTGGAAGTTTATAGAGGTAATGGATGGATGTGGAAGTTTATAGAGGTACTGGATGGATGTGGAAGTTTATAGAGGTTTTGGATGGATGTGGAAGTTTATAGAGGTATTGGATGGATGTGGAAGTTTATAGAGGTACTGGATGGATGTGGAAGTTTATAGAGATATTGGATGGATGTGGAAGTTTATAGAGGAATTGGATGGATGTGGAAGTTTATAGAGGTACTGGATGGATGTGGAAGTTTATAGAGGTATTGGATGGATGTGGAAGTTTATAGAGGTATTGGATGGATGTGGAAGTTTATAGAGGTATTGGATGGATGTGGAAGTTTATAGAGGTATTGGATGGATGTGGAAGTTTATAGAGGTATTGGGTGGATGTGGAAGTTTATAGAGGTACTGGTTGGATGTGGAAGTTTATAGAGGTACTGGATGGATGTGGAGGTTCATAGAGGTACTGGATGGATGTGGAAGTTTATAAAGGTATTGGATGGATGTGGAAGTTTATAGAGGTACTGGATGGATGTGGAAGTTTATAGAGGTATTGGATGGATGTGGAAGTTTATAGAGGTATTGGATTGATGTGGAAGTTTATAGAGGTATTGGATTGATGTGGAAGTTTATAGAGGTATTGGATGGATGTGGAAGTTTATAGAGGTATTCGATGGATGTGGAAGTTTATAGAGGTACTGGATGGATGTGGAAGTTTATAGAGGTATTGGATGGATGTGGAAGTTTATAGAGGTAATGGATGGATGTGGGAGTTTATAGAGGTACTGGATGGATGTGGAAGTTTATAAAGGTATTGGGTGGATGTGGAAGTTTATAGAGGTATTGGATGTATGTGGAAGTTTATAGAGGTAATGGATGGATGTGGAAGTTTAAAGAGGTATTGGATGGATGTGGAAGTTTATAGAGGTATTGGATGGATGTGCAAGTTTATAGAGGTATTGGATGGATGTGGAAGTTTATAGAGGTATTGGATGGATGTGGAAGTTTATAGAGGTATTGGATGGATGTGGAAGTTTATAGAGTTTTTGGATGGATGTGGAAGTTTATAGAGGTATTGGATGGATGTGGACGTTTATAGAGGTAATGGATGGATGTGGAAGTTTATAGAGGTACTGGATGGATGTGGAAGTTTATAGAGGTATTGGATGGATGTGGACATTTATAGAGGTACTGGATGGATGTGGAAGTTTATAGAGGTATTGGATGGATGTGGAAGTTTATATAGGTATTGGATGGATGTGGAAGTTTATAGAGGTATTGGATGGATGTGGAAGTTTATAGAGGTATTGGATGGATGTGGAAATTAATAGAGGTACTGGATGGATGTGGAAGTTTATAGAGGTACTGGATGGATGTGGAAGTTTATAGAGGTATTGGATGGATGTGGAAGTTTATAGAGGTATTGGATTGATGTGGAAGTTTATAGAGGTTTTCGATGGATGTGGAAGTTTATAGAGGTATTGGATGGATGTGGAAGTTTATAGAGGTACTGGATGGATGTGGAAGTTTATAGAGGTATTGGATGGATGTGGAAGTTTATAGAGTTTTTGGATGGATGTGGAAGTTTATAGAGGTATTGGATGGATGTGGAAGTTTATAGAGGTATTGGATGGATGTGAAAGTTTATAGAGGTATTGGATGGATGTGGAAGTTTATAGAGTTTTTGGATGGATGTGGAAGTTTATAGAGGTATTGGATGGATGTGGAAGTTTATAGAGGTACTGGATGGATGTGGAAGTTTATAGAGGTATTGGATGGATGTGGAAGTTTATAGAGGTATTGGATGGATGTGGAAGTTTATAGAGTTTTTGGATGGATGTGGAAGTTTATAGAGGTATTGGATGGATGTGGAAGTTTATAGAGGTAATGGATGGATGTGGAAGTTTATAGAGGTACTGGATGGATGTGGAAGTTTATAGAGGTATTGGATGGATGTGGAAGTTTATAGAGGTAATGGATGGATGTGGAAGTTTATAGAGGTACTGGATGAATGTGGAAGTTTATAGAGGTACTGGATGGATGTGGAAGTTTATAGAGGTATTGGGTGGATGTGGAAGTTTATAGAGGTACTGGATGGATGTGGAAGTTTATAGAGGTATTGGATGGATGTGGAAGTTTATAGAGGTATTGGATTGATGTGGAAGTTTATAGAGGTTTTCGATGGATGTGGAAGTTTATAGAGGTATTGGATGGATGTGGAAGTTTATAGAGGTACTGGATGGATGTGGAAGTTTATAGAGGTATTGGATGGATGTGGAAGTTTATAGAGGTATTGGATGGATGTGGAAGTTTATAGAGTTTTTGGATGGATGTGGAAGTTTATAGAGGTATTGGATGGATGTGGAAGTTTATAGAGGTATTGGATGGATGTGAAAGTTTATAGAGGTATTGGATGGATGTGGAAGTTTATAGAGGTATTGGATGGATGTGGAAGTTTATAGAGGTATTGGATGGATGTGGAAGTTTATAGAGGTATTGGATGGATGTGGAAGTTTATAGAGGTACTGGATGGATGTGGAAGTTTATAGAGGTATTGGATGGATGTGGAGGTTTATAGAGGTACTGGATGGATGTGGAAGTTTATAAAGGTATTGGATGGATGTGGAAGTTTATAGAGGTATTGGATGGATGTGGAAGTTTATAGAGGTATTGGATGTTTGTGGAAGTTTATAGAGGTATTGGATGGATGTGGAAGTTTATAGAGTTTTTGGATGGATGTGGAAGTTTATAGAGGTATTGGATGGATGTGGAAGTTTATAGAGGTACTGGATGGATGTGGAAGTTTATAGAGGTATTGGATGGATGTGGAAGTTTATAGAGGTATTGGATGGATGTGGAAGTTTATAGAGTTTTTGGATGGATGTGGAAGTTTATAGAGGTATTGGATGGATGTGGAAGTTTATAGAGGTAATGGATGGATGTGGAAGTTTATAGAGGTACTGGATGGATGTGGAAGTTTATAGAGGTATTGGATGGATGTGGAAGTTTATAGAGGTAATGGATGGATGTGGAAGTTTATAGAGGTACTGGATGAATGTGGAAGTTTATAGAGGTATTGGATGGATGTGCAAGTTTATAGAGGTATTGGATGGATGTGGAGGTTTATAGAGGTATTGGATGGATGTGGAAGTTTATAGAGGTATTGGATGGATGTGGAAGTTTATAGAGGTATTGGATGGATGTGGAAGTTTATAGAGTTTTTGGATGGATGTGGAAGTTTATAGAGGTATTGGATGGATGTGGACGTTTATAGAGGTAATGGATGGATGTGGAAGTTTATAGAGGTACTGGATGGATGTGGAAGTTTATAGAGGTATTGGATGGATGTGGAAATTTATAGAGGTACTGGATGGATGTGGAAGTTTATAGAGGTATTGGATGGATGTGGAAGTTTATATAGGTATTGGATGGATGTGGAAGTTTATAGAGGTATTGGATGGATGTGGAAGTTTATAGAGGTATTGGATGGATGTGGAAATTAATAGAGGTACTGGATGGATGTGGAAGTTTATAGAGGTACTGGATGGATGTGGAAGTTTATAGAGGTATTGGATGGATGTGGAAGTTTATAGAGGTATTGGATTGATGTGGAAGTTTATAGAGGTTTTCGATGGATGTGGAAGTTTATAGAGGTATTGGATGGATGTGGAAGTTTATAGAGGTACTGGATGGATGTGGAAGTTTATAGAGGTATTGGATGGATGTGGAAGTTTATAGAGGTATTGGATGGATGTGGAAGTTTATAGAGGTATTGGATGGATGTGAAAGTTTATAGAGGTATTGGATGGATGTGGAAGTTTATAGAGGTATTGGATGGATGTGGAAGTTTATAGAGGTATTGGATGGATGTGGAAGTTTATAGAGGTATTGGATGGATGTGGAAGTTTATAGAGGTACTGGATGGATGTGGAAGTTTATAGAGGTATTGGATGGATGTGGAGGTTTATAGAGGTACTGGATGGATGTGGAAGTTTATAAAGGTATTGGATGGATGTGGAAGTTTATAGAGGTATTGGATGGATGTGGAAGTTTATAGAGGTATTGGATGTTTGTGGAAGTTTATAGAGGTATTGGATGGATGTGGAAGTTTATAGAGTTTTTGGATGGATGTGGAAGTTTATAGAGGTATTGGATGGATGTGGAAGTTTATAGAGGTACTGGATGGATGTGGAAGTTTATAGAGGTATTGGATGGATGTGGAAGTTTATAGAGGTATTGGATGGATGTGGAAGTTTATAGAGTTTTTGGATGGATGTGGAAGTTTATAGAGGTATTGGATGGATGTGGAAGTTTATAGAGGTAATGGATGGATGTGGAAGTTTATAGAGGTACTGGATGGATGTGGAAGTTTATAGAGGTATTGGATGGATGTGGAAGTTTATAGAGGTAATGGATGGATGTGGAAGTTTATAGAGGTACTGGATGAATGTGGAAGTTTATAGAGGTACTGGATGGATGTGGAAGTTTATAGAGGTATTGGGTGGATGTGGAAGTTTATAGAGGTACTGGATGGATGTGGAAGTTTATAGAGGTATTGGATGGATGTGGAGGTTCATAGAGGTACTGGATGGATGTGGAAGTTTATAAAGGTATTGGATGGATGTGGAAGTTTATAGAGGTATTGGGTGGATGTGGACGTTTATAGAGGTATTGGATGTATGTGGAAGTTTATAGAGGTAATGGATGGATGTGGAAGTTTAAAGAGGTATTGGATGGATGTGGAAGTTTATAGAGGTATTGGATAGATTCGGAAGTTCATAGAGGTACTGGATGGATGTGGAAGTTTCTAGAGGTTTTGAATGGATGTGGAAGTTTATAGAGGTTTTGAATGGATGTGGAAGTTTATAGAGGTACTGGATGGATGTGGAAGTTTATAGAGATATTGGATGGATGTGGAAGTTTATAGAGGTACTGGATGGATGTGGAAGTTTATAGAGGTACTGGATGGATGTGGAAGTTTATAGAGGTATTGGATGGATGTGGAAGTTTATAGAGGTATTGGATGGATGTGGAAGTTTATAGAGTTTTTGGATGGATGTGGAAGTTTATAGAGTTTTTGGATGGATGTGGAAGTTTATAGAGGTATTGGATGGATGTGGAAGTTTATAGAGGTACTGGATGGATGTGGAAGTTTATAGAGGTATTGGATGGATGTGGAAGTTTATAGAGGTATTGGATGGATGTGGAAGTTTATAGAGTTTTTGGATGGATGTGGAAGTTTATAGAGGTATTGGATGGATGTGGAAGTTTATAGAGGTAATGGATGGATGTGGAAGTTTATAGAGGTACTGGATGGATGTGGAAGTTTATAGAGGTATTGGATGGATGTGGAAGTTTATAGAGGTAATGGATGGATGTGGAAGTTTATAGAGGTACTGGATGAATGTGGAAGTTTATAGAGGTACTGGATGGATGTGGAAGTTTATAGAGGTATTGGGTGGATGTGGAAGTTTATAGAGGTACTGGATGGATGTGGAAGTTTATAGAGGTATTGGATGGATGTGGAGGTTCATAGAGGTACTGGATGGATGTGGAAGTTTATAAAGGTATTGGATGGATGTGGAAGTTTATAGAGGTATTGGGTGGATGTGGAAGTTTATAGAGGTATTGGATGTATGTGGAAGTTTATAGAGGTAATGGATGGATGTGGAAGTTTAAAGAGGTATTGGATGGATGTGGAAGTTTATAGAGATATTGGATGGATGTGGAAGTTTATAGAGGTACTGGATGGATGTGGAAGTTTATAGAGGTACTGGATGGATGTGGAAGTTTATAGAGGTATTGGATGGATGTGGAAGTTTATAGAGGTAATGGATGGATGTGGAAGTTTATAGAGGTATTGGATGGATGTGGAAGTTTATAGAGGTACTGGATGGATGTGGAAGTTTATAGAGGTATGTGGAAGTTTATAGAGGTATTGGATGGATGTGGAAGTTTATAGAGGTATTGGGTGGATGTGAAAGTTTATAGAGGTAATGGATGGATGTGGAAGTTTATAGAGGTATTGGATGGATGTGGAAGTTTATAGAGGTACTGGATGGATGTGGAAGTTTATAGAGGTACTGGTTGGATGTGGAAGTTTATAGAGGTATTGGATGGATGTGGAAGTTTATAGAGGTATTGGGTGGATGTGAAAGTTTATAGAGGTATTGGATGGATGTGGAAGTTTATAGAGGTATTGGATGGATGTGGAAGTTTATAGAGGTATTGGGTGGATGTGGAAGTTTATAGAGGTACTGGTTGGATGTGGAAGTTTATAGAGGTATTGGATGGATGTGGAGGTTCATAGAGGTACTGGATGGATGTGGAAGTTTATAAAGGTATTGGATGGATGTGGAAGTTTATAGAGGTACTGGATGGATGTGGAAGTTTATAGAGGTATTGGATGGATGTGGAAGTTTATAGAGGTATTGGATTGATGTGGAAGTTTATAGAGGTATTGGATTGATGTGGAAGTTTATAGAGGTATTGGATGGATGTGGAAGTTTATAGAGGTATTCGATGGATGTGGAAGTTTATAGAGGTACTGGATGGATGTGGAAGTTTATAGAGGTATTGGATGGATGTGGAAGTTTATAGAGGTAATGGATGGATGTGGGAGTTTATAGAGGTACTGGATGGATGTGGAAGTTTATAAAGGTATTGGGTGGATGTGGAAGTTTATAGAGGTATTGGATGTATGTGGAAGTTTATAGAGGTAAGGGAATACCCCCCTGAATTGTACAAAAATGAATGGCAAGATATTGGCATTGGACAAACCATGTACACGATGTCCAATACCACCCAAAGCGGCGTTGATTCGTGCAAAGTATATGGCAAATGCCATATGGCAATTGCCAATTGTAACACCTCAAAAATCCAACAGGGGGCGAGTGCGCTCCACCTGGGTTTTTCATATTGTAAGGGAATACCCCCCTGAATTGTACAAAAATGAATGGCAAGATATTGGCATTGGACAAACCATATACACGATGTCCAATACCACCCAAAGCGGCGTTGATTCGTGTAAAGTATATGGCAAATGCCATATGGCAATTGCCAATTGTAACACCTCAAAAATCCAACAGGGGGCGAGTGCGCTCCACCGGGGTTTTTCATATTGGAAATGTAACCCAAGTCAACATCCAAAAGAAAATTTTTGAAAAAAGGATATTTTTTTCAAAAACTTTTCACCCCTTAAAAAAGTGCTTTCGGGGCCTTTTTTCGAAATTCTTTCGATTTTTTTGTCAATTACACATGTGTAAGAGCTGTATGAATATACTTTTGTCCAATTTTTTTAACATATTTTTTTTTTTTTAATTACATGCGCATAAGGCATATGTTTTGTACATTTGCAATATGATTTCATAGGAAGTCAAATAGTCAAAAGTCAAAAATGTCAAAATTTGGTAAAAAACTTCACACATCCTTAAAAAAGTGCTTTCTGGACCGTTTTTCAAAATTATTTCAATTTTTATGTCAATTACACATGTATAAGAACTTTATCAACATACTTTAGTCATACTTTATTATCCTTTTTTTTTTTTTTTTTTACTTGTGCATAAGGCATATGTTTTCTCCATTTGGAATATGATTTCATAGGAAGTCAAAAGTCAAAAGTCAAAAATGTCAAAATTTGGTAAAAAACTTCACACATCCTTAAAAAAGTGCTTTCTGGACCGTTTTTCAAAATTCTTTCAATTTTTGTGTCAATTACACATGTATAAGAACTTTATCAACATACTTTAGTCATACTTTATTATCATTTTTTTTTTTTTTTTTACTTGTGCATAAGGCATATGTTTTCTCCATTTGGAATATGATTTCATAGGAAGTCAAAAGTCAAAAGTCAAAAATGTCAAAATTTGGTAAAAAACTTCACACATCCTTAAAAAAGTGCTTTCTGGACCGTTTTTCAAAATTCTTTCAATTTTTGTGTCAATTACACATGTATAAGAACTTTATCGACATACTTTAGTCATACTTTATTATCATTATTATAATTTTTTTTTTTACTTGTGCATAAGGAATATGATTTGTCCATTTGCAATATGATTTCATAGGAAGTCAAAAGTCAAAGTCCAAAGTCAATTTTTTGGGGGGCCAAAATTGACTGAACTGATGAACTCGGGACGGCCGGGCAGTGATAGTTGTTCATTTCCATCACTCGTTGTGTTGATTTCATCATGTCCATTTGAATCATGTCCACTATAGAATCATATTGCAAATGCGCGTGCAACTGGTAACCGGGAAAAAAAAAATGATGATTTCATTATGTCCATTTGTTTATGTTTCCTTACTTTTTCAAAGTCACTGTGCATTTGCAATATGTTTCAATGGGCAGGTACCATCACGAATTTGTCATGCTCAAAATTTTTTAGATGTATTTTTTTTTGTTTCTTACTTTTTCAAAGTCACTGTGCATTTGCAATATGTTTTAATGGGCAGGTACCATCACGAATTTGTCATGCTCAAAATTCAAGCTTTACTTTGCTCAAACTATACCTTTGTCATCTTGTGATCTAAAATATGCAACTGGTTACCGAAAAAATGTGTTGATGTTTTTTTGTTTATGTTTCCTTACTTTTTCAAAGTCACTGTGCATTTGCAATATGTTTCAATGGGCAGGTACCATCACGAATTTGTCATGCTCAAAATTTTTTAGATGTATTTTTTTTTGTTTCTTACTTTTTCAAAGTCACTGTGCATTTGCAATATGTTTTAATGGGCAGGTACCATCACGAATTTGTCATGCTCAAAATTCAAGCTTTACTTTGCTCAAACTATACCTTTGTCATCTTGTGATCTAAAATATGCAACTGGTTACCCAAAAAATTTGTTGATGTTTTTTTGTTTATGTTTCCTTACTTTTTCAAAGTCACTGTGCATTTGCAATATGTTTCAATGGGCAGGTACCATCACGAATTTGTCATGCTCAAAATTTTTTAGATGTATTTTTTTTTGTTTCTTACTTTTTCAAAGTCACTGTGCATTTGCAATATGTTTTTTCACTATAGAATCATATTGCAAATGCACGTGCATCTGGTCACCCCCCCAAAAAAATGTTTGATTTTTTTTGTTTATGTTTCCTTACTTTTTCAAAGTCACTGTGCATTTGCAATATGTTTTTTCACTATAGAATCATATTGCAAATGCACGTGCAACTGGTCACCTAAAAATCAAAATAAAATGTTTATGTTTCCTTACTTTTTCAAAGTCACTGTGCATTTGCAATATGTTTTTTCACTATAGAATCATATTGCAAATGCACGTGCATCTGGTCACCCCCCCAAAAAAATGTTAGATTTTTTTTGTTTATGTTTCCTTACTTTTTCAAAGTCACTGTGCATTTGCAATATGTTTTTTCACTATAGAATCATATTGCAAATGCACGTGCAACTGGTCACCTAAAAATCAAAATAAAATGTTTATGTTTCCTTACTTTTTCAAAGTCACTGTGCATTTGCAATATGTTTTTTCACTATAGAATCATATTGCAAATGCACGTGCATCTGGTCACCCCCCAAAACATTTTTTAGATTTTTTTTGTTTATGTTTCCTTACTTTTTCAAAGTCACTGTGCATTTGCAATATGTTTTTTCACTATAGAATCATATTGCAAATGCGCGTGCAACTGGTAACCGGGGGAAAAAAAATGATGATTTCATTATGTCCATTTGTTTATGTTTCCTTACTTTTTCAAAGTCACTGTGCATTTGCAATATGTTTTTTCACTATAGAATCATATTGCAAATGCGCGTGCAACTGGTCACCTAAAATTTTTTTAAAAATGTTTATGTTTCCTTACTTTTTCAAAGTCACTGTGCATTTGCAATATGTTTCAATGGGCAGGTACCATCACGAATTTGTCATGCTATAAAAATCCTGCAGGAATGTGAAATTGACTGGCCCGATGAACTCGGGATGGCTTTGCAGTGATTCTGGGTCATCTCAATCGCTCGTTTGGGTTGATTTCAGAATGTCGCTTTTGGTGATGTTTTTTCACTATAGAATCATATTGCAAATGCACGTGCAACTGCTCACCCAAAAAAAAAATGTTTAGATTTTTTTTGTTTATGTTTCCTTACTTTTTCAAAGTCACTGTGCATTTGCAATATGTTTTTTCACTATAGAATCATATTGCAAATGCACATGCAACTGGTCATCCCCCCCAAAAAATTTTAGATTTTTTTTGTTTATGTTTCCTTACTTTTTCAAAGTCACTGTGCATTTGCAATATGTTTTTTCACTATAGAATCATATTGCAAATGCACATGCAACTGGTCATCCCCCCAAAAAAAATTTAGATTTTTTTTATGTTTCCTTACTTTTTCAAAGTCACTGTGCATTTGCAATATGTTTTTTCACTATAGAATCATATTGCAAATGCACATGCAACTGGTCATCCCCCCCAAAAAAATTTAGATTTTTTTTGTTTATGTTTCCTTACTTTTTCAAAGTCACTGTGCATTTGCAATATGTTTTTTCACTATAGAATCATATTGCAAATGCACGTGCAACTGGTCATCCCCCAAAAAAAATTTTAGA